>NC_137234.1:33534555-33742055 GCF_949987685.1 Ammodytes marinus | reverse complement strand
AGATTACTGTAGACCCCCATCACCCCAGTAACACAATTGTCCTGAGCTATTAAGCTCATCACTGTGTCACATTGCAGCAGTTAAAATAGATTTTTAATCTACAGTTTGAAAACATTTGTTTCCATTCAATGAGTTAACAAGTGCATGGCATTTATACAGCGTGGATGAATTGTGTGTACATTCTTTAGAGCACCAACTGGTGGTACCATGATCCTTTCTCTATGAAGTAAGCTTTTTCTCTTGTTCTTATGCTTCCAGAGTCCAGTGTCATGAGCCTCTAAATAATTCAGGAAAGTATCCACTACTCAAAAATGATTAAATGATGTCACATATTGTGATTGTTTGTGCCTGAGATGGGTGTGTGTGCATGCGTGTGTGTGTGTGTGTGTGTGTCTGTGTGTGTGTGTGTGTGTGTGTGTGCGTGCGTGTAGATAAAAGTTAAGTGAATACATTTAGAGCTGACCGATGGTGTACTGACTTGGCTTCATGTCAGGTGGCGGTGAGTCTTTAGGGAGTCTGGTGTATACTATATACAGCCAACAGTCTGTTGCGGTTTGTAAATGGGTAGTCTGGCATGACCACTTCCGCCAGCGTCTATTCGCTTGCGTCGAAAAGCTACGCAGCCCTGACGCAGCCCCCTCCTTTTCCGGTTGCTGGCTTTCCCCTATTGTGATCCCCCTCAAATTCGGAAACAATTCGCTCACAGTCAACCCGTGTGCTTATGTGCAGCGCTCTCTCTCTCTCACACACACACACACACACACAGGGTGTGAGAAGTCACATTACTGTAGACAGAAATAAAGTGTGGCGATACTTCGGGATAATAATATTGGCGGCGGCGGTCCGGGATGCATCCTAGCTTAGCCTAGCTGTCCAACTTCATTGTACAACTACCCCCGGGCAGAAATACCCTCATAAACTCTGGAAAATGAAGCGTGGGGGTTTGAATTGAGCACCGGACCTTATAACCAGCTAGATTAAGATCCGCCGTTCCCTTTCTTTGGTGAATTAGGGACTATGCAGCGGTGTTTTAGCGACGGGGAAAGATTCCAACGGCTTCCACTATCACCTAGCAACTCTTACGGCTACTTGCTGCAGTTGGTGTAGCGCTCACAACGTCAAAACCCTGTTCTGCTTGTAAACAGACGGACTACGGCTCTGACTACAGCGATAGGAGGTGGTGACATAAGTTCTCGAATGCTAAAAATTCTACTCGACCGCCGTAGCCGTCCTCTCAACCGCCGATGACAATGTTACCAGAGATAACACTACGTGGCTAGTTAACTCCGGTTAAGTTATCCCGTGAGCTCCTCGGGGGCTAAAGTGTATGGTGTCTTGACATGCTGGTTAGAACAACACACTATGTATATTCCTTTTGTCTTTAATAGTTTTTGTGTGGCGTTTGCGGGTTTAGCCATTTCTCTGACAGTCTCTGGACGTGAAGACGTTCCATCAAAATAAGTCCCCCCCCCCGGCACTATTTTGCAGGACACCGCTGCTGCTTCCCGGGGTTAGCCCCGCCCTAGATGATTGTGATTGGTTTAAACAAATACAAACAGGCTAGCCCAGTTTCCCCCGGTTTCCCCACCCGAATAGACGGCTCTAAACAGAGTGCTTCCAGACCCTACTACTTGCTGTAGTTTGGTCTGGCTTTGCGAGACTAGTAAATGGGTGATTGAAGCTGTGCATCTGCTCTGTAAAAACAGAGGCCCTGCTTAACCCTTTGAACATTACGAAAGAGTAGAAGGGCTATCGGAGAGAATAAAAATAGAAGATAACATTTTTTTTTCCATTATGTGCTTTTAGAATAAAGTGAAAAGGTCAAGAATAAAGACGAAACCATCGTTCCATTCCCCACCTACTCCAGCTAATTAATTTTTTTGGCGACGTCTCGGGTTACACCATAAACTGGCAAAAAAGTGAACTCTTGTCGTTAACAGCAGATCTGGACCCAACATTCCTAGCCAATACGCAGTTTAAAACAAATCTGGTCAGTATAAAGTACCTGGGCATTAAATTATCTAAAAACCCAAAGACACTTTTTAAGTTAAATTTTACGGAAAGATTGAACAAACTAAAGGAGAACATAGAGAAGTGGAGAACATTACCGATCTCCCTTATTGGCCGTGTGAACGCAGTAAAGATGGTCTCCCTGCCGAGATTTCTGTATCTATTTCAGAATGTGCCAATTTATATTCCTAAATCTTACTTTAAGTCAATTCATTCAATTATAATGCCTTTCATTTGGGGATGTAAAGCACATAGGATCTCAAAAGCCCATCTTCAGAAACCCAGGGAGCATGGCGGACTGAGGTTACCATGTTTTTTACATTATTACTGGGCTGCCAATGCTAGAGTGATGGTGTATTGGCAATTTACATATGAAAAAGGCATTAGACCTGATCTGCCCCCCTGGTTGGCAATTGAAAAAAGCTTGGCCCCAAAAACTTCTCTCACTGCCCTCCTTTTCTCTTCTCCCAGACCGCCTGCCTCCTTTAGAGGAGACCACTTTATTCTATCCAACGGTCAGAGAATTTGGAACCAAATTAGGAAGGCCTGTGAACTACCGAGCACGACCATACATGCCCCAATCTGGCATAACCATGCCTTCCCCCCATCGTTCACAGATTCAGCATTCAGAGATTGGAGCCGGAAGGGAATAGTAACAGTTGAGGACCTTTATATAAATGGTCACTTTGCTTCATTTGACCAGCTAGTATCAAAGTTTTCACTGTCGAAAGCTCAATTCTTCAGGTATCTACAGTTGAGGAATTATGTCAGACAGAATATACCATCCTTTGAATCCCTGCCCGCAAATGATTCATTGTCCAAAACTTTACTGGGCTCCCCAGAAACTAAAAACCTGATTTCATCTTTTGTGGGAATATTTGAGGCAACCCAGAGTTTCTTCGCTCTGAGTTGGTGGAAACTCTGGGTTTTCCGTTTCAGGTAGCAGGTTCAGCGCAACCGAGAGTCAGTTACTGCGGCAACATACGCCGTGGGTCTAACCTGCTCGGGAGGTGGTTAGACCTACTCTGAGTTTGTTTTCACTTTACGCTGCAGCTCCGACGGAAGAAAGAGTGTCACTGTCACACGCGTCCCTGTACAGTTTGAAGCAAAATCACTCCATAGAAATCTCCATCGGGATGTTTTTATCATTTCCTGATGATTTTACGTTTGACCGATCATTTATCTGATCAGTAGCCTTGTTCTCAGCCCGAGGGCCACCTTACACAGCCCGAGGGCCACCTTACACATTGTGAACATGCTCTACATTCAGATTAATAAACCTATTTGTATTGTATGCTTTTTAACGTTGTGCCACTGAACAGATTTCTGTCAGGTGGATTAATGTAACGCTGCGGCTGCACGCCATCGTTACTGTTCACTTATGCGATCCCAAAGTCACAGACGAGCCTCGTTAAATAGCCTAATATGAATATAAAAATTATATAATAATTTAAACTGTGATCACTTGAGGAAAATGGATCTGGTAATAAATCAATCAGGATCTACAATGGAAACTGTCACCTTATGTGTCTGACGTTAATGTCTTTCACTCCCCATTTAAAAGAAGCGACAGTCTGTTTACTGCACAGTAGGCTTAATAGCTATAGCTTGCCAACATATTATACAGCGAATATAAAACACTGTCAGCAATGCTGTGCCGCACCAGCTTAATACTTTTGCTGCTGCTGATATGCGTAACTTTTTTAAATAGACTATGGCTTCTCATACGGAAGCGAAATGATTATCTTGACAAAAAATGTTTGCCCCGTTTTTTTCTGAATTGCAGAGGTGATTAGATCACAGTTATGAGACAATATCCCCGTTAATTCTTCTCCATACCTGTTTTGATAAGTGAACATGATGCAACTTTTTACTTGTGCATATCTTACATTTCTTTTTGTCATAGGTAAAAGTAGGATATTTTTTATGAAACAGAATAGAATGTGAATGCTCATCAGGTTAAAGCTGACCATAGGAGGAGGAAGGACCTTATATGGCCATAGGAAGGAGTAGTGGGCAGCTGCTCCTTTGTCACTCCTCCCTCTCCCAAGTCTCATTGGTTCTCAGTTCACTATATAACAGGACGTTTGGAGCAGAACTTGGCACTATTGTATACTCTATAGTTTGTCACGCTCTGTTCCAGCACACTCTCTATCGAGACTGTCCCTTCAACCATGGAGGCAGAAGAAAAACTTAGAAAACTTTGTGAGTCCAAAATACTCTGAAAGATTTTGGACTTCGAAGTACTTAGAGGCAGAGTCTTTTAAAACACTTCTTTAAACTCTTGACACAGATGACTTGGTAAAATTCTTAAACATGAATATTCCTATTCCTATTCTGAATGACAGAATAGGAAATCTAATAGAATGGTGAATGGAATTAACGGAATATTGGGTACAATGGCTCCTCTGTTGTGGCAATTTCCCTTAAGTCCTTATCATTTTTAAGGTTTCGGGTTTTTAGATCAGGGATAGGCACAAGACTAAATTAGAGAGCATGCAATAACTTTAATTATCTTGTGCTTTGGCAAATTTGGGAAAAATATACCAAGTTCATTAGGCATATAACCTCTTTTCTTTTCCTTTCTTGTCCATTTTATGTAATACTCTCTTGTATTTTGTAAATAAAATCCCTTAAATGTTGTAAAGCCTCAGTTTGAATTAGTTTATAGCTGGAACAGTAGGACTTTAGGTTTTTTCTTCAAAAGAGATGGTTTCGTCCTTGGGGAGGTAAGTACAATTTGATTTCACACTACGGCACATTACTGATTTAAAACACACACAACCTCATAAAACTAACCTCCCTGTAAGGAGAGAATATGCTCTAATTCCTTCCTTGACCATAAAAAGGGGTTTTGGGCATGAGGTTACATATCTGTTGGGCCTTTTAGAGGGACTTTTAAAGTATATTACATTACATGCATAAAAAGGAATAAATAGGTTTACTGGTTTAAATCTTTCCTAAAGAAGTGGTGACCGGAGAAAAAGGGAAATGGAGGAATAATGGAGTGATTGACATAGAAGTAGGACCATTTGATTAGGAGATAATGGTTTTTATTTAAGTTAATTGGAGGTTGTAAGAAAGAGGAAGATTTCTCTGATAGAGCCAAATGGAGGGTATGCTTTAAGGTGGGGACCTTTAAACAAGAGCAGAGAGAGAGAAAGAAAGGTCTCTTATAAAGTACAACCTAACTAAAACCAGTGGGAATTATCTTAAAACTTTCTTTTACTTAGAGAGAATGGATAACGACCGCATAATAGGCTACTTAGCTGATACAGGTTTATTAGGAATTACAAAATACTTGATAGGCTAAACTACACTACCGGTCGGACTTTACCGGTCTCAATCGTTTCATACCGTAAGCTCATTCGTTAATATTTCTAACTCAGTGGGAGGAGCGGAGAAGTTTTCTTTTCTTTTCTTTTTTGAGGAGTGGAGAAGTGGGAGGATCAATCATTTGTTTCTCCTGTTTCCATGGTGAATCATGTTATCAGCGATCCATTGACGATGGCTTTTACGCACGCGATCAACCCACAGTGAACACGCTCAGAGTTGATTGACCCAACGCTGTTCTGAAACCGAAAACCCAACTCAGAGCGCAGGATTAAACTCAGAGTATGTAAAACCAGCTACCTGAAACAGGCCCCTGGGCTGTGTTTGGAATGCCATATTAACGTCCTACTCATACTCATTTTGACTTCAATTTGAGTATGTGACGGTTGGGTATGCGAGTTTGGGTATGTGAGAAATTCCCGGATGAGTACTAACTTCCGGGAAGATTTTGGGTATGAATCGATTGTATACTTTTCCTACTCAACCGCCCCACAATGCACTGGGTCAATTCTACCCGCCCAGGAAAATGAAATATTTTCGAGCAAGTTGCTAGGCAACGACATTGTTTGGGGTTCCGCGATCTGACAACTGTACGTGCAGTCATTCATAAACTCTTACAATAGATAAGAGATGAAGATAAATACCTAACAACATTAGAGTTACTAAGTGAAATGAGTGATGTGAGTCTGATAGTGGAGAGAGATCAGAACAGATTGCTGTTCCACACACCGCGGCTCGTCCAGCTCAACTCACAGACAGCTGAGTGCTGATGAGCCGGACAGAGAGCGTCAGAGGGATCCTCCGCCTCAAAACATAATTATAAAACAAGAGGTCTAAAACACAGATGATGAACACAGGACTGTAAAAATCTAGTTCAATATCTAACCTGTAGAGGGCGGTTATACACTAAACAGCGTCTTGACCACCTGAATCTTATAAGAAGAAGAAGAAATTCTTCATTGCTTGAGTATACTTCAACTGAAAACGTTTCGACGCAGCTCGCATACACAATCGATCTTTGAGTAGACAGTATGCAGTAGGCTATATAGATGGTGAGTAGGCCTATGTAGGATGTAGGACGCTAGTATGGCTTTCCGAACACAGCCTAGGTCTGTAACTAATGGTTTTCTCTGTTCAGATAAACTAAAGAAGACATCAAAGTTAGATCAAAGCTATAGCCTACTGATATATCTGTACGTCAAGATTGTATGGTGAGGAAACATAGCCTAAGTGGATCAGGACCAGTCAAAGTGTAAGGCTACTAGTGAGGGAGCTACAAATATAATGTGTCTCTAACAAGACTTGGTGTGAATGCCAATGATCAAATACTGTAGGCCTATAGGCCTATTAAGTGTTTTGGATGATGCAAAATCATCAGACAAGCAAAACACTCTCTCTCTCTCACACACACACACACACACACACACACACACACACACACACACACACACCACACCACACCACACCACACCACACACACTCAGGATTATCTCTGGATAGCTACATAAATAATAATTTCATTGCCCAAGGACATCTTAATGCATACCTTAAGTATGATTCAAACCAGTTTAGTACAGTTCCAGAAAGTCCAACCCAGTTTGCTAGTCGATCTAGTAATATGCTGTGGTCAACTGTGTCAAAAGCGGCACTGAGATCCAATAAAACTAATACAGAGCTTTTGCCACTGTCTGTGGATGTCATTGAGGACCTTAACCAGAGCGGTCTCAGTGCTGTGGTGTTGACGAAATCCTGACTGGAAAACATCAAAGCAGTTGTTCATTGCCATGTAGTTATTTAGCTGCTGATAGACAGCTTTTTCAATGATCTTGCTTAGAAATGGCAGGTTAGATATGGGCCTATAATTGTTCATGACTGATGTTTCTAGGTTGTTCTTTTTTAGGAGTGGCTTGATGACTGCTGTTTTCAGGGCCTGTGGGAATACACCTGTCCGAAGGGACATGTTGACAATTTCTTGGACATCTGAGGCCATACAGCTAAAAACAGTTTTAAAGAAACCTGTGGGTAGAATGTCAAGGTAACTGGAGGAGGAGTTCAGGTGTTGTATAATGTCCTCCAGGTTTTTCTGGTTAATCAGACAAAATTCTGTCATGGCATTTGGATTGATTTTAAGTGGGCACAGGGATAAAACATATCTTGAAACCGGTATTGATGTGATGACAGCTTGTCTAATTTTATGAATGTTGTCAGTAAAGAAGGAGGCAAATTCATTGCAGGCCCTCGTGGAGAGAAGTTCAGATGCTACTGACACAGGAGGGTTTGTGAGCCTGTCAACAGTAGAAAACAGGGCACGTGCATTGTTGCTGTTTTTGGTGATAATGTCAGAGAAAAAAGACTGCCTTGCATTTCTCAGTTCTGAGTTAAAAGTGCGAAGTTTTCCTTTGAAGATGTCATAATGAACATTGAGATTTGATTTTCGCCACCTGCGTTCTGCTTTACGGCACTCTCTTTTTTCTATTCTGACCTGCGGGGCATTTCTCCAGGGAGATCTTTTTTTACCAGAGACGGCCTTCACCTTAGTGGGTGCAATGGCATCAATAATATTTGTAATTTTTGAGTTGAAGTTATCCACAAACACATTAACTGAGATACAGGGGATGAGTGGAGTCTGAGAAAATGCTTGAACAAATTCCTCACTGGTGTTTTCAGTAATACACCGCTTCTTGATTACTTTTGTTTGGTTGCCTTTGTGTATAGTGACTGTACTTTCAAAAAACAAACATGAATGGTCGGAGAGACCCACATCAGTTACAGAAACCTTTGCAATGTCCAGGCCTTTGGAAATGATTAAGTCCAGGGTGTGACCTTTGTTATGTGTAGGCCGGTTCACATGCTGGGAAAGTCCAAAGTTTTCCAGGACATAGCACAGTTCTTTAGTACTTCTGTCCTCAGGTTTGTCAACATGTATATTAAAATCACCAACGATTAATACACAGTCAAACTCAATGCAGATTACAGACAGCAGTTCAGCAAAGTCATCAAAAAAGCTTGCACAGTATTTTGGTGGCCTGTAGATATTAATAAAAATGGCTCGAGAGGCTGAATTTAACTTGAGAGCCACATATTCAAATGAAACAAAATTTCCATAAGACATCTTTTTGCATTGTAGAGATTCATTAAATAAAATAGCAACTCCACCATCTTTCCTATGAACTCTGGCCTCACTCATGAAAATGAAGTTTGGGGGGGTTGACTCGATAAGAACAGCTGAGCTGTTATCTTGGTCCAACCAAGTTTCAGTTAAAAACATAAAATCAAGATTGTGCTTGGAAATAAAATCATTAATTAAAAATGATTTACCTGACAAAGATCTGATGTTTAACAAGGCCAAACTTAGTGTGTTTGAATGCAAAGCATTGTCAGCCCTATATACTACAGCAGACTGTGGCTGAAGGGGAATGGATACCAGGTTTGAGAAATTTGCTGTATTAAAGTGACAAGTGTTTCTTGAACGTTTTGTGGGGTTAGTCACACAAACAGCAACAATATGGGGAGGTGAAGTAACCAATAGTGTACATGGTGATGCCGGAGGTGGACAGTAGGGGGTGCTGGAGACTCGAATGGTAACCTGAGATGAGTGCAGAGGAAGAGAGGTGTGGGCGATCTGTGGAGTGGCTGTGTGCCGAGTAAACAGTCACGCACACTACATGCTGGATATTGCATGCCAGAATGTGGCTTCCATGGTGGGTTGGGTGAATCCCATCCCTTTTAAATAGTTCTGTCTGGTTCCAGAACAAATCAAAATTGTCGATAAAAAACATGTCATGTGATCTACAGCTGGACTGAAGCCATGCATTTAGCTGAAAGATCCTGCTGAATGATTCAGTGCCGCGAGAAGAGGAAATGGGGCCGGAAATAAAAATGGACTCAAAGCGGGGTTTTAGGACAGTGAAAAGGAGTTTAAAATCCCTTTTAGTTTCCTCAGACTCCCGGCGGGAAGTGTTGTTTCGCCCTACATGAATCACGATGTTTGTGATGGATGACGGGAGAGAGGGCAGTAATTCTAAAAGCCTATCCACAATGACGGGGACTGTGGCACCAGGAAAGCAGCGTGTGATTGCGTTAAAAAAACGAATGTGCCTGGTTACGGAATCCCCGATAATCAATGTAGTGGGGGGAAAAAGAGGAGGAGGAGATGGTGAGGTTGTGTGTGAGCTGCCCGGGCAAGGAGGCGGTCGCTCACTTACCTCCGTCTGTGGGGCAGGCGACGGCCCGGGCTGGGAGACCTCCGCTGTTGACCTTGATTGAAGAGATCCAGGCCGAGGAAGACCCCATGATCGTCGGGTTACAGCCTCCTGCAGCATCGTCGTCCTGCGGTTGTTCTTCCTAGCACCGGAGCTGCGGTTGTTCTTCCCAGCGCCGGAGCTGCGAGCCGCCCGTGCAGCGCTGGTCACAGGAGTTGGGTCCGTTGACTCTGGATGCGGGGACGTCATCAAGGTGATCCATGGCGATATACGGCGTCAGCAACTCGAAGTGGTTTGAAAGAGCCACGGGAGGCTGGGAGGAAACTCGCTCACTGGCCAGCGGCTCACCACCAGGGACCATGGATACTGGAGCGACTTCGGTGTGGAGCTGTGTGCCGGCGCCGTGGACACGTTTCCCTTGTTGGCCTCGGTCGGCGGCGGTGTTGTTATGTTGGTGGGATCGGTGGTGGCAGTGCCTGGCTCCCCTGTGTCCGGCCCATGCCCAGCGAGGCGGCCGCCAAGGTCCACCTCAACCTCTGGATCATCCGGGCGGACCGCGTTCACGGAAGTCAGCCAGGGAAGTGTAGCTGCAGAGTCTGAAACCAATTGTGACACGGAGGAGGACCACAATGGGTCAGCCGGGGCAGTTTGGCTTTTTATTTGCCAAAAGTTGGGTAGGGTACGGTTTAAGCGCACCTAACCGCTCTGAGCCGCTCCAAATCTCAGTACTCCTCCGTAGGGGTATTAGCCATGGACATATAAAGAAATGGACACCGTATTGAAACATGGCGCCCATTCATTCCTATGAAAGCTGCTCATAGGCGCAGAGAAGCAACAAGGAAGCATAATCCGGAAATTCCATACGGCCCAAAGCATGACGTAGCATGGACGTAGCGGCATTATGGACCTATCAAGAAAGAGGGCGGCAAGCGTAGCGGACTGGAGGCGGGTGTCTCGTTCTGTAGCATCTAGCCTGGCGAAAACAAACTGAAAGCCGTTAAAAGCCGTTGGGCTAATAAAACGCTTGAGGTGGCGTTTTTGAAATGAGAAAACTTACATTTTAATAGTATATGGTCTAAAGATAAGTATGAGCCTATGATTGATATCCAGAAAAAATGTGCAGAGACACAATCTTGTTCGCCGCTTGTACTGTGTGGACAGGGACATCTGCCTACGGGCCGCATGAAAATAAGCTCCACCCCTTACCATGCAATACCAATGGGTTGGCCACATGTCCATGCTGGCTGCTCGGAGAAGGCAGCATCCTGGGGGCCTGGTACTAGCCGCCTGAAAGGGTGCCGAAAATGCGGAGCTACACACTGCCGTCATTTGATTGGCCGAAAGAATCATTTCCGCCATGTGTAGTCACCTCGGCAAGAGTCTTGTGTTTTGGCGAAAATGTGAGCACAGCACTGTTTATTGTGTGGTGTTTTTCCTTGTCAATAAATTAATCAGTTGGTTACACTGTGTCCCACTGCGTAGCTGCCGCAGCCAGCACTGTTCGCTCACTGTCTCTATGAGTTGCACCGAGCCGTCTCTGTGTGTTTACATTGTGGTAAAGGGGTGGAGCCTAATGCTGTAAAGGGGATAACACCCTGTTTTTCAGTTTATGATAATTAGCGGGAAATATTCCCTGGCGGACTTATATGCTCCCAGAGCATCTAATTCTTAGAGTGACAGGAAGCCAGTGTTAAGACCTCAGAACTGGGGTAATGTGATCCACTTTTTTGGTCCTAGTGAGGACTCGAGCAGCAGCGTTTTGAATTAGCTGAAGCTGTCTGATTGATTTTTTAGGAAGGCCTGCAAAGACACTATTACAGTAGTCAAGTCTACAAAAAATAAATGCATGGACAAGTTTTTCTAAGTCCTGCTGAGACAGTTAGCCCTTTTTGGGGCGGCAGTGGCGAAGTGGGTAGGGAGTCTGCCTCTGGAGTGCAGGGTCGGAGGTTCGATTCCCCGCCTACCCACATGTCGAAGTGTCCCTGGGCAAGACACTGAACCCCAAATTGCTCCCGATGGTTCAGACAGCGCCTTGCTTGGCAGCTACTGCCATCGGTGTTTGAGTGTATGTATATAAAAAAAAATGTGTATTGTGAAGCGCCTTGTGACCCTGGTCTGTGAAGGACGCTATATAAATAAAGCTTACTTACTCCTAACATGGTAAGGGGAGGAGCCTAATGCTGTAAAGGGGAGGAGTCTAACGGGGTAAAGGGGAGGAGACTAACTGGGCAAAGGGGAGGGGCCTAATGATGTAAAGGGGAGGAGTCTAACGTGGTAAAGGGGAGGAGCCTAACACGGTAAAGGGGAGGAGCATAACTTGGTAAAGGGGAGGAGCCTAATGTGGTAAAGGGGAGGGGCCTAACGTGGTAAAGGGGCGGATCCTAACGCGTTAAAGGGGAGGAGCCTAACGTGGTAAAGGGGAGGGGCCTATTGTGGTAAAGGGGGAGCCTAATGTGGTAAAGGGGAGGAGTCTAACGGGGTAAAGGGGAGGAGCCTATCGCGGTAAAGGGGAGGAGCCTATTGTGGTAAAGGGGAGGAGCATAATGCGGTAAAGGGGAGGAGCCTAACGCGGTGAAGGGGAGGAGCCTAACGCAGTAAAGGGGAGGAGCCTAACGCAGTAAAGGGGAGGAGCCTAATGCTGTAAAGGGGAGGAGCCTATCGTGGTAAAGGGGAGGAGCCTAACATGGTAAAGGGGAGGAGCCTAAATGGTAAAGGGGAGGGGCCTAATGTGGTAAAGGGGAGGGGCCTATTGTGGTAAAGGGGAGGGGTCTAACGGGGTAAAGGGGAGGAGCCTATCGTGGTAAGGGGGAGGAGCCTAACATGGTAAAGGGGAGGGGCCTAATGTGGTAAAGGGGAGGGGCCTATTGTGGTAAAGGGGAGGAGCCTAATGCTGTAAAGGGGAGGAGCCTATCGTGGTAAAGGGGAGGAGCCTAACATGGTAAAGGGGAGGAGCCTAACATGGTAAAGGGGAGGAGTCTAATGTGTTAAAGGGGAGGAGTCCAACGTGGCAAAGGGGGGAGCCTAACGCGGTGAAGGGGAGGAGCCTAACGCAGTAAAGGGGAGGAGCCTAATGCTGTAAAGGGGAGGAGCCTATCGTGGTAAGGGGGAGGAGCCTAACATTGTAAAGGGGAGGGGCCTAATGTGGTAAAGGGGAGGGGCCTATTGTGGTAAAGGGGAGGAGCCTAATGCTGTAAAGGGGAGGAGCCTATCGTGGTAAAGGGGAGGAGCCTAACATGGTAAAGGGGAGGAGCCTAACATGGTAAAGGGGAGGGGCCTATTGTGGTAAAGGGGAGGAGTCTAACGGGGTAAAGGGGAGGAGCCTATCGTGGTAAGGGGGAGGAGCCTAACATGGTAAAGGGGAGGGGCCTAATGTGGTAAAGGGGAGGGGCCTATTGTGGTAAAGGGGAGGGGCATAACTTTGTAAAGGGGAGGAGCCTAATGTGGTAAAGGGGAGGAGCCTAACGCGGTAAAGAGGAGGAGTCTAACGCAGTAAAGGGGAGGAGCCTAATGATGTAAAGGGGAGGAGTCTAACATGGTAAAGGGGAGGAGCCTAATGCTGTAAAGGGGAGGAGTCTAACATGGTAAAGGGGAGGAGCATAATGTGGTAAAGGGGAGGGGCCTATTGTGGTAAAGGGGTGGAGCCTAATGTTGTAAAGGGGATAACACCCTGTTTTTCAGTTTATGCTATTTAGCGGGAAATATTCCCTGGCGGACTTATATGCTCCCAGAGGCTTTTTTGTAGAGCACCCTAACATACACCTGTGTGAGAAATTTCAAGTCAATCGGAGTTACGGTGTGAGGGGCGTGGGCTCTCAAACTTTATTCAGTCGGGGCTTAATAACAGCGCTCCCTAAATTCAAAAAACTGTATAATAGCACACCATTCGGGGTAGGGACGGACGTTCTGTGAAATGTTTGCGTTTTATTACGATTTCGACTATACAGGTCTAATCTAAATGAAAAGCTAGTATCAAAAGTCTATGAGTTATGTCCTCTCAAACTCCTGGTAACCAACTTGTGGCACAATGCTTTAATTGTCTATCATTCCTCTATAAAGAAAACTCTCCGCTCACCATAGGCCCCTGTAAGAGACGCGAACCCCGGTCTCCTTGTTTAAGAGCGCGGCATTTACCCTCTAGACTAACCTGAGTTTTACGTCTAAATAAAGTACAATGTCCAATATATAACACTGTGTTTAAAAATCCCTATTTTATCAGAGTCACCTCTGCTTATAATAAGGTCGACCTCCGCTAAACTATAAACCTTTTCTAATATTGTTATCAGAAAATCCTTCTCCCGTGTTCACGGAAGGTTTCAATATTGTGTATAGGTTATTAGAAACTTATTTTGTAACCCACCCTCCTAATAAAATAGAACAAATATACTATTTTCAGAATATAAACATCTAGTTTAATCTGGGAAGGTATTTATGACCTATTCCTTTCGTTTTAAAGATTAGGTGTATCAACATATTCTCTCTTTACATAGAAGTTAGTTGTATGAAGTTGTGTGTGTTTTAAATCAGTAATGTGCCGTAGTGTGGACTCAAATTGTTCTTACCTCCCCAGGGACGAAACCATCTCTTTGAAGAAAAAACACTATACCTAAAGTCCTTCTGTTCCAGTCATAAACTAATTCACAACTGAGGCTTTCAACATTTAAGGGATTTTATTTACAAAATACAAGAGAGTATAGATAATACATAAAATGGACCAGAAAGGAAAAGAAAAGAGGTTATATGCCTATAACTCATTTAATAGAGTTAGTTTGACTTGGTTCTCGTTTCTAAATTTGTTGTAACTCTTGAAACAATACCCAAACACTTGCGTGCCTGTACATATTATTCCCCGCGTTACGAAACTTCATGAATTACAAGGAGTTAGACAGATATTGTACAACATGGCGGCATATTAGTATATGCAAGTCCCAGTGTCTACAGGCCCCATATAACCATTAATATCCGTCTATCCCTTTGCAGAAATGTTACAGTGAGTTAAACAGACACTATACACATGGCGGCATATTAGTATATGCAAGTCCCAGTGCTACGGGCCCCATATAACCATTAGTGTCCATCTAACCCCCTGCATCTCAGTCCGTTTTTCTAGTTCTAAAAAATTCTTGATCAAGTCATTCTTAGTGTCAAGAGGTTCACAGATGTGTTTTTAAAAGACTTTGCCTCTAAGTACTTTGGAGTATTTTGGACTCACAAAGTTTTTCTAAGTTTTTCTTCTGCCTCCATGGTTAAAGAGACAGATAGAGTCTGCTGGAACAGAGAGTAACACACAAAAAACGGCCCAAAGAAGCCTCAAAAAAGCATCAAAAAGCCTTATCATCTCCCAAAAAGCCCTGTCCTGCTTCAAAACAGGCTCTTATATAGTGAACTGAAAACCAATGAGACTTGGGGGAAGGAGGAGTGAAAAAGGCACAGCTGTTTGGGGGAACCCCGGTAGCCCCCTCCCTCTACTCCTTGCTACTGTATGGCCATATAAGGTCCTTCCCCCTATTACTTCCTGTGACCCTATGGTCCTCCCCCATCCTCTGGTCAGAGGAGCATTTTACATTCTATTCTGTTTCATTAAACATTTCCTACTTTTACGTATGACAAAAAGAAATACAAATGTCACAATATATGCACAAGTAAAAAGTTACATCACGTTCAATTATCACTTCACCCTCTCATGAAACTTATTACTTGTAAATATTCAACCATCATCCGGACATCAAACACCCTCATAATACAAATCAAAAAAGAAATAACAAAAAAAAACTTTTTTCTTTTTCTAAACTGATCCATAGAAAATTGCCTTAAATCACAAGCATAAAATAGAATACACTATCCAGAAAAAGGATCTACAAAGAAGAAAAGCATAAACGTAATAATATAGTAATTATAATATTCATAACGGTAAAACCCAATTCAGAGAGCATAAACACAACACCAGATCAAAAAATTAAAATAAGTAAGTGACGGATTACCAAAAACCTATTCAAATAAAAAAACTAAAGATAATATAAGCAACCTCAAAGGATATAGGCCTACACAATACTAAAAAACTCCCCTCAGTTACATAGGCTAATACAACCATGACACAACCGTACAGATGAAGAAACATTTAGCAGAACACATTAGAGTATACCTGTAAGAAAACCATGACATCCTGACACCATTCAGAGTAAAGAGTTCATCAGACAGTAGAATCAAAAGTTCATAAGTTTGTAATGTCCAAAAAATTTAAAAAACACAGTCCCACGATGATCGTAACTTTAAAAAGAGTCTTTTAGGCCTTTTGAGCCCTTTCTTCAATCACAGAGTATGTAGATTAGTCAGTTTTTGAGTGTCTGCTCAATATGCAAGATGGCAACCCTTGTCTCCAGGTTTACACACTTTGATATCTTCTCCAAGCTTAGCATAAAGGACATCTTCCCAACAGTCCCCAGAACTACTGATCTTAGAATAGTACACCTGCCCCTGGCCCACATCATAGAAGACTTGTTGCTCCCAGTTTGAGAGCGCAGGAAGACAGGCAGATGCAGAAAGGCCCACTGCATGACAAGAATGACGCCACAGCAGGATAGAGTTGATGGCCCCCACCGACTGTTAGGAGTGCCATGGAACACAGCACTCAGCAAGCGAAGGATTCTTCCCCTCCAGGAGATATGGTGTAGTTCACCCAGATGGAACAGGAGATGGTCAGGTTGGAGGTGTCAAAGCCTGAGACGTAGCTATCAGGTCACGCCTATGTGTCAGAGGTCTAGTAGGCCCAGAAGTCTCCCAACTTCTTCTGCAGACTAAGAGTCTATGGTTGTGATATAATAGGCTACTCAATGTAAGAGGAAAATGCAATTCACCAACTAAGGCTGCTGATAAAGTTGTATTTAGGGCTTTTAGAAAGGATCCTGTTGATTCGTATTGGAATACATTGAAAACTAAAAGGAAAGTAGCAAATCAAACTTAAGTAATCCATCAAAAAATAATGATAAAAATAAAGATAGAAACTGGTGTTATGCTCATATGCTATATTCATAGGGTACTCACATAATATCAGGTAGCACAACTAAATTCTTCTATAATAGAGAAGAATAGAAATGAGCAAATCACTCACAATTTCAGTAGTAAATAAAATGAAGATGAAAATAAAAGTAACAGTGAAACTAATATCTCTGGTATAATCCTTTTATCATTTATTTCTTCATCTAATTCAAAATTCAAAATATAAATAAAAACATCTAGGTAAAAGACACTTATAAGCCCTCAGATTTTATTTCGAAAGAGCTGAAAGATGCAGAGGATCTCAGGTTTCTGGGTATCTATATGACATGCAATGAAATAAAAACTAAAAACTGATACTCCATACTCATGTTCTTAGCCACTAAGGTAAAACAAACATAATAACTTATTCTCCCAAAGGCACACATCTTTAATTAAGGCGAATCACCCCAAGTGAATAGGGATTTTTCCCTGTCTTTTAAACCAAAGAATCCAGATGTTGGATGAAGCCAGATTCTAGAAATGTAATGTATGTTTACCACATATTAGTCTTTAAAGATTTTACACCACAGATTTCGGACACAATTTCTTTGTATTTAATAAATCAAAAAAAACTATGTAAGCCTACGTTTTAGAAATGCCCGTTGGCATGTTTTTAGGAGGACAATGTCTCATAAATCAGACTAACAATATATAAACAAATGTTTGTGTAAAAACCTCTTAAAATAGGGCAATGAATGACACTGGGAAGTCTAGTAGATGCCAGTGGTTTAGAAGCCGAGACATTTTATTCAGACTCGGAGTATTGAGAAAACTTGATCAGAGAAAACTGTCGTCAAAAATAAAATAAAAATAAAAATAAAAACGTGAATTCTACTGGTAATCACCGATTTTATCTACAATAATTTATTGAATTAGGACCATACCCCTCAACACCGCTGCTTAACATATAAACTATGCTATGGCATAACAAACATTTTCATCCACACGCTAATTAAAACATGATACATTCCTTATGAGCCACTGTGGCTGTAGCCGCAGCACTCTCCCCTCTCTCTCCCCCTCTCATGCTCTATTAGACTGTATCTCTCCGCCGTGATCGATCGGAATAATTTACATGTCTTTAACACTTCTCCCCTTCAAAAGGCAATCATCTAATGTCCGTATCCACATAAATCAGTCTTTATTTTGTTTTAGTTTGGAATATTTTCGGCGTTTTTTACCATTTTATTTTGTGATTTTGAAACTACCCGCGGCAACCAGAGCAGGTCACGTGATGCCTTCTGGCGAATCAAATCAATACGCGCACCAGCCAAACAGGCTGCGCTCACTGTACCAAATCACTCCTCACACTTTCACTATTTGTTGCTAATCAAAAGCAAATGTCCATATTTGGATTCAATAAGATTATACTTGAGATACAGAGCTTTCCAACAGTACCATGGTTATTAAGAGTCAGACAGCGGTCGCGCTGCTGTATGTTACGTTAAAATGCTCATTTTTGGCAAACCCTTGTAGCAAAACTCAGACGCAAGGGAAAAAAAATAAAAATAAAATATATAGTAAAATAAACATTTAAAACGCTTATTTTTGGTCCCTTCTTTCACATTAATATGAAAGAATACATGCCGTGGAAGCCAGAATAGACACAAATCTCAAAATTGACCCGTGCTAAACAATAACCCCCTACGTTTTTTCCTGTCGTATCTTGAATTAAACAAAAGAGAAAGGTTGGACTGACAAAAATAAAGATTAACAGGTGCTCCAGCCAACCTCACAATGGGCTGTCGGACCGGAGACAAACTGCCTATACGTTTTCTAAACTCAAACCAAAGCCGCGAAAACAAGTTAACCAGTCCCATCCTTTCTAAGAAACAAAAAATAGCTGAGTAAAAAAACTTTCTACGATAGAAAAGACTGTGATTATATAAATAGACTAAGATAAAAAGAAAGAACACACTAGACTATAATAAAGTAAAGGCAACTTGTTAAAGTTTTAAACTCAAAGAGCACACGCACCAGCTGTGTCTTCAAAGGTAAGCTCAGAGTGTGTAGAAGGAAGGAAGGATAGATGCCATAAAATAGGGCCACTACCGTTAATGCCAATATGGTCTTCCTGTTTTTCCTCTAAGGTGTGAATTCCCAGGCACGGTCTGTGGGAACCTGTAACAGTTTTTATACCCACGGTCTACTTCTCATCTTTACACTCCGAGACCAGAACAAATGTACAAATGTATTAAACATCTAAATAAAATAAAAATAAGAAATCGGTCCCCGGGGCAGACAATATTCCACACGGCATTGTGTAATGTATATTGAGCTAAAAAAGGTTCAACACTGACTCAAGAAAGAATGAGATAAGGTGTCTCCACTTTATTTAATTTCTCAAAGGAGTATTCTCAGTTGTATCTTTAACTCATCAACCAAACACAGTGTTGACTCTTTTCACTCTGGTGTTGTATGTGCATTTCGGAATGAGAACAAAGTTCTCTTTTAAAATGAACCACATGTTATATGTGTCCAGTAAGTTCTACAAAGTTTGTGCACCAGGGAGTAACTTATCGAGGCCATTTCAATGGTCACTTTGGTGTGTGCATTTTCTTACTCTGATGTAAAATCAAAGTTACCAATAGACTATCCTTCCTGACTGCTTTAACAATCATTTTTAGAACATCTATTTCTCTCATTAAAAACCCAAACCATAAAACCTTAAACCTATATTAAATAGATTACTTCACCTTTGTAGACTAAATGACCGAGATTGTTTGTGAATATTTTGCGAGTAGTTCTACTGCGCTAATTTCAAACTGTTTCTATACTGCTGACTCGTTGTGTCTCTTCTCTTTGCTCTGAAAAACCATTTTCCTTTCTCTACGAATGTTTAATGAAAATAAATGCCTGAAAGACTCCCACTAACGTTCATGAGGTTTTTAGTGTGAGCGCAGCAAGTAATAGTGTAAATGGAAAGCTTTGTCTATTTTTACCATTTTTAAATCCACTAAACCAGAAGACATGCCTATAGTGCGCTTCATGTGAAAAACTATATTCCTGTTTTTATCTGCTTCAAAATAAAAGCCTACTGACGTCTGCTATTAATCATGCTTTTTAATGTGAAGGCGCAAAGGAAATACCCCGTTTGCACAAACGCGAACTTTACTGTGGTAACGTAGAGCGCACTATTTAAAATGAGAGCCGTGCCTGTCTCGTTTACAAAATGTAGGCCTAAGAGTTTGTTAAAGGTTAAAAACACAGAGAGCACCTATTTCCCCATCTTATCACCAGATGGACTCAATAACTTACTTGTATAAGACTATTTTACCCCATATTTGTCGAAAGTTGATTTTGAGCTCTCAAAACTTTCTCACTGTAGTCTAGAACTGCTTTTTTTTCTGACAATTTAGAAAACCCTGGTGAAATGGCTGTCACCTCTGCTCCCCCATTTTATGACTCCCTGAATGCAGACTCCATTTTGATCTTCCTGGGTGCAAACTGCATGTCTCTTAAAATGGAGGAGAAGGAGAAAAAGAAGAATTACCCTCTGAAAAGTCCCTATTTAGAAAATAAATTAGGCTACTATACCACAATGGTTTTCATCGGGCATTGGTCCTAATAGTTTAACATGTAAATCTATGTGTACCATTAAAATTAGTCAGAAACTTTAAAATCTACTATTGTTTTGTGTAAGAAAAAATTCTTAAAGAGGTTGCTCTCTCCTCTTTTGGAAGCCGTAGGCTCTCTCTCTCTGTTCCTGTATAAAACAGAGTTAAACCGCATCCGTCCTTAATTGTAAAGTAAACTACAATCTAGCCACTAAAAAACAAATGACGGGTGAGTAAAAGTGAAACACCTTTACTATATATGGTGGTAACAAGCCTTTTAATTCCTTTCTTGGATCCCTGAGTCGTACACTAATTTGATCAGATTAACTGGACTTTCACCTGTTCTGGACATCGCCTTTTTCGATTCCAGTGAGAAAGGGGAGGTATTATATACTTATCTTTTTAAATATATCCTACCGCCTGGCTTCGATTATTACAAACTAATAACCACAAGTACTTGTAACACCTAAACTTAGTACGCAGAAACAATTGAACTATCTACTAAATCCCTTTCTGTCTACTTTGAGTTTTATCTCAATCAGAAAGCGCTTTTTTACTGAACCTAGTCTATAACATCTTACCTAAACAGTTTTAATCTCCCCATTTTAAACAGACGATTCCTACTTTACATAAGAAAGCCGGCCGAGTTTTTAGAGGAAGACCAAATAGCCTCCTGTCCGTGTATTAGTTACTAGATTTAAGTAAAGCAGAAGAAACAAAAAACTTAATCTCCAATGGTGCTGGTTCGTGCGTTATATTTTTATTAAAGGAAATTTAACGCAAATTGGAGACACGTCGTATTTTTATTCCTTCTGGCAGACATTAATTATTTCCTCGGCTTGTTTTCGCCGGTTGAAAAAGACTCTCTCCCTCACGGGAGTTTCAGGTCCTTGTATTTTAAGCTCGGAAGAAAGTTATTTCTCTATCCCTTGTATATTTATATATACACAGTTATATGAAACTAAACTATCTTACTCGAGCCCCACCACTGGCGCCATATTACGATTTCGACTATACAGGTCTAATCTAAATGAAAAGCTAGTATCAAAAGTCTATGAGTTATGTCCTCTCAAACTCCTGGTAACCAACTTGTGGCACAATGCTTTAATTGTCTATCATTCCTCTATAAAGAAAACTCTCCGCTCACCATAGGCCCCTGTAAGAGACGCGAACCCCGGTCTCCTTGTTTAAGAGCGCGGCATTTACCCTCTAGACTAACCTGAGTTTTACGTCTAAATAAAGTACAATGTCCAATATATAACACTGTGTTTAAAAATCCCTATTTTATCAGAGTCACCTCTGCTTATAATAAGGTCGACCTCCGCTAAACTATAAACCTTTTCTAATATTGTTATCAGAAAATCCTTCTCCCGTGTTCACGGAAGGTTTCAATATTGTGTATAGGTTATTAGAAACTTATTTTGTAACCCACCCTCCTAATAAAATAGAACAAATATACTATTTTCAGAATATAAACATCTAGTTTAATCTGGGAAGGTATTTATGACCTATTCCTTTCGTTTTAAAGATTAGGTGTATCAACATATTCTCTCTTTACATAGAAGTTAGTTGTATGAAGTTGTGTGTGTTTTAAATCAGTAATGTGCCGTAGTGTGGACTCAAATTGTTCTTACCTCCCCAGGGACGAAACCATCTCTTTGAAGAAAAAACACTATACCTAAAGTCCTTCTGTTCCAGTCATAAACTAATTCACAACTGAGGCTTTCAACATTTAAGGGATTTTATTTACAAAATACAAGAGAGTATAGATAATACATAAAATGGACCAGAAAGGAAAAGAAAAGAGGTTATATGCCTATAACTCATTTAATAGAGTTAGTTTGACTTGGTTCTCGTTTCTAAATTTGTTGTAACTCTTGAAACAATACCCAAACACTTGCGTGCCTGTACATATTATTCCCCGCGTTACGAAACTTCATGAATTACAAGGAGTTAGACAGATATTGTACAACATGGCGGCATATTAGTATATGCAAGTCCCAGTGTCTACAGGCCCCATATAACCATTAATATCCGTCTATCCCTTTGCAGAAATGTTACAGTGAGTTAAACAGACACTATACACATGGCGGCATATTAGTATATGCAAGTCCCAGTGCTACGGGCCCCATATAACCATTAGTGTCCATCTAACCCCCTGCATCTCAGTCCGTTTTTCTAGTTCTAAAAAATTCTTGATCAAGTCATTCTTAGTGTCAAGAGGTTCACAGATGTGTTTTTAAAAGACTTTGCCTCTAAGTACTTTGGAGTATTTTGGACTCACAAAGTTTTTCTAAGTTTTTCTTCTGCCTCCATGGTTAAAGAGACAGATAGAGTCTGCTGGAACAGAGAGTAACACACAAAAAACGGCCCAAAGAAGCCTCAAAAAAGCATCAAAAAGCCTTATCATCTCCCAAAAAGCCCTGTCCTGCTTCAAAACAGGCTCTTATATAGTGAACTGAAAACCAATGAGACTTGGGGGAAGGAGGAGTGAAAAAGGCACAGCTGTTTGGGGGAACCCCGGTAGCCCCCTCCCTCTACTCCTTGCTACTGTATGGCCATATAAGGTCCTTCCCCCTATTACTTCCTGTGACCCTATGGTCCTCCCCCATCCTCTGGTCAGAGGAGCATTTTACATTCTATTCTGTTTCATTAAACATTTCCTACTTTTACGTATGACAAAAAGAAATACAAATGTCACAATATATGCACAAGTAAAAAGTTACATCACGTTCAATTATCACTTCAGTTTCTAAGTGAAACGGTGTGGGAGGAGTAGCAGCTCCAAATTTGCGGCAGAAGTAAGAAGAATAAGTATGGCGGAGAGTAATAATTACGGGCCCTCAATACATTGAGGGCCCGTACTTAATAAAACATAAAATAATTAAAACATTTAAAAATAATAAAAATAAATAAAAATTTTAAATTACAGGTTAAAACGGAAACAGTAAAGTCTTCAGACCTGATTTAAAAGAGCCGAGTGTTGAAGCAGACCTCAAGTCCCCTGGAAGTTTATTCCAGAGCTTGGGTGCATTAAAACTGAAGGCTGACTCTCCCTGTCTAGTCCTTACTCTGGGGACTGTCAGTAGCCCAGTGTCAGACGATCTGAGAGCTCTGACTGGTTTGTATGGGATCAGCAGGTCAGCGATGTATTTGGGGCCTAAACCATTTAGGGCTTTATAGACCAACATCAATATTTTAAAATCAATTCTTAGAGTGACAGGAAGCCAGTATTAAGACCTCAGAACTGGGGTAATGTGATCCACTTTTTTGGTCCTAGTGAGGACTTGAGCAGCAGCATTTTGAATTAGCTGAAGCTGTCTGATTGATTTTTTAGGAAGGCCTGCAAAGACACTATTACAGTAGTCAAGTCTACAAAAAATAAATGCATGGACAAGTTTTTCTAAGTCCTAATGAGACAGTAGCCCTTTAATTCTTGATATATTTTTAAGGTGGTAGTAGGCTGACTTAGTAATTGATTTAATGTGTTTTTTGAAATTCAAGTTTGAATCTATGACTACTCCAAGATTTCTAGCTTGGTGTGTGCTTTCTAACATAACAGATTTAAGCTGTGCGCTGACTTTTAATTGTTCATCCCTGTTACCAAGGACAATGACTTCAGTTTTGTCGTTGTTTAATTGAAGAAAGTTTTGGCACATCCAGTCATTGATTTGTTCAATGCACTTACCCAGTGCTTGAATCGGACTGTAGTCTCCTGGTGATATGGTTATGTAAATTTGTGTGTCGTCTGCATAATTATGGTAACATAATTTGTTCTTGTTCATAATCTGAGCTAGTGGGAGCATGTAGATGTTAAACAGAAGAGGCCCAAGAATGGAACCTTGGGGGACCCCGCATTCAATATGTGTCCGCTCAGATGTGACATTGCCTATTGATACATAGTAGTCTCTGTCCTTTAAGTATGATTCAAACCAGTTTAGTACAGTTCCAGAAAGTCCAACCCAGTTTGCTAGTCGATCTAGTAATATGCTGTGGTCAACTGTGTCAAAAGCGGCACTGAGATCCAATAAAACTAATACAGAGCTTTTGCCACTGTCTGTGTTTAAGTGGATGTCATTGAGGACCTTAACCAGAGCGGTCTCAGTGCTGTGGTGTTGACGAAATCCTGACTGGAAAACATCAAAGCAGTTGTTCATTGCCATGTAGTTATTTAGCTGCTGATAGCCAGCTTTTTCAATGATCTTGCTTAGAAATGGCAGGTTAGATATGGGCCTATAATTGTTCATGACTGATGTTTCTAGGTTGTTCTTTTTTAGGAGTGGCTTGATGACTGCTGTTTTCAGGGCCTGTGGGAATACACCTGTCCGAAGGGACATGTTGACAATTTCTTGGACATCTGAGGCCATACAGCTAAAAACAGTTTTAAAGAAACCTGTGGGTAGAATGTCAAGGTAACTGGAGGAGGAGTTCAGGTGTTGTATAATGTCCTCCAGGTTTTTCTGGTTAATCAGACAAAATTCTGTCATGGCATTTGGATTGATTTTAAGTGGGCACAGGGATAAAACATATCTTGAAACCGGTATTGATGTGATGACAGCTTATCTAATTTTATGAATTTTGTCAGTAAAGAAGGAGGCAAATTCATTGCAGGCCCTCGTGGAGAGAAGTTCAGATGCTACTGACACAGGAGGGTTTGTGAGCCTGTCAACAGTAGAAAACAGGGCACGTGCATTGTTGCTGTTTTTGGTGATAATGTCAGAGAAAAAAGACTGCCTTGCATTTCTCAGTTCTGAGTTAAAAGTGCGAAGTTTTCCTTTGAAGATGTCATAATGAACATTGAGATTTGATTTTCGCCACCTGCGTTCTGCTTTACGGCACTCTCTTTTTTCTATTCTGACCTGCGGGGCATTTCTCCAGGGAGATCTTTTTTTTACCAGAGACGGCCTTCACCTTAGTGGGTGCAATGGCATCAATAATATTTGTAATTTTTGAGTTGAAGTTATCCACAAACACATTAACTGAGATACAGGGGATGAGTGGAGTCTGAGAAAATGCTTGAACAAATTCCTCACTGGTGTTTTCAGTAATACACCGCTTCTTGATTACTTTTGTTTGGTTGCCTTTGTGTATAGTGACTGTACTTTCAAAAAACAAACATGAATGGTCGGAGAGACCCACATCAGTTACAGAAACCTTTGCAATGTCCAGGCCTTTGGAAATGATTAAGTCCAGGGTGTGACCTTTGTTATGTGTAGGCCGGTTCACATGCTGGGAAAGTCCAAAGTTTTCCAGGACATAGCACAGTTCTTTAGTACTTCTGTCCTCAGGTTTGTCAACATGTATATTAAAATCACCAACGATTAATACACAGTCAAACTCAATGCAGATTACAGACAGCAGTTCAGCAAAGTCATCAAAAAAGCTTGCACAGTATTTTGGTGGCCTGTAGATATTAATAAAAATGGCTCGAGAGGCTGAATTTAACTTGAGAGCCACATATTCAAATGAAACAAAATTTCCATAAGACATCTTTTTGCATTGTAGAGATTCATTAAATAAAATAGCAACTCCACCATCTTTCCTATGAACTCTGGCCTCACTCATGAAAGTGAAGTTTGGGGGGGTTGACTCGATAAGAACAGCTGAGCTGTTATCTTGGTCCAACCAAGTTTCAGTTAAAAACATAAAATCAAGATTGTGCTTGGAAATAAAATCATTAATTAAAAATGATTTACCTGACAAAGATCTGATGTTTAACAAGGCCAAACTTAGTGTGTTTGAATGCAAAGCATTGTCAGCCCTATATACTACAGCAGACTGTGGCTGAAGGGGAATGGATACCAGGTTTGAGAAATTTGCTGTATTAAAGTGACAAGTGTTTCTTGAACGTTTTGTGGGGTTAGTCACACAAACAGCAACAATATGGGGAGGTGAAGTAACCAATAGTGTACATGGTGATGCCGGAGGTGGACAGTAGGGGGTGCTGGAGACTCGAATGGTAACCTGAGATGAGTGCAGAGGAAGAGAGGTGTGGGCGATCTGTGGAGTGGGTGTGTGCCGAGTAAACAGTCACGCACACTACATGCTGGATATTGCATGCCAGAATGTGGCTTCCATGGTGGGTTGGGTGAATCCCATCCCTTTTAAATAGTTCTGTCTGGTTCCAGAACAAATCAAAATTGTCGATAAAAAACATGTCATGTGATCTACAGCTGGACTGAAGCCATGCATTTAGCTGAAAGATCCTGCTGAATGATTCAGTGCCGCGAGAAGAGGAAATGGGGCCGGAAATAAAAATGGACTCAAAGCGGGGTTTTAGGACAGTGAAAAGGAGTTTAAAATCCCTTTTAGTTTCCTCAGACTCCCGGCGGGAAGTGTTGTTTCGCCCTACATGAATCACGATGTTTGTGATGGATGACGGGAGAGAGGGCAGTAATTCTAAAAGCCTATCCACAATGACGGGGACTGTGGCACCAGGAAAGCAGCGTGTGATTGCGTTAAAAAAACGAATGTGCCTGGTTATGGAATCCCCGATAATCAATGTAGTGGGGGGGAAAAGAGGAGGAGGAGATGGTGAGGTTGTGTGTGAGCTGCCCGGGCAAGGAGGCGGTCGCTCACTTACCTCCGTCTGTGGGGCAGGCGACGGCCCGGGCTGGGAGACCTCCGCTGTTGACCTTGATTGAAGAGATCCAGGCCGAGGAAGACCCCATGATCGTCGGGTTACAGCCTCCTGCAGCATCGTCGTCCTGCGGTTGTTCTTCCTAGCACCGGAGCTGCGGTTGTTCTTCCCAGCGCCGGAGCTGCGAGCCGCCCGTGCAGCGCTGGTCACAGGAGTTGGGTCCGTTGACTCTGGATGCGGGGACGTCATCAAGGTGATCCATGGCGATATACGGCGTCAGCAACTCGAAGTGGTTTGAAAGAGCCACGGGAGGCTGGGAGGAAACTCGCTCACTGGCCAGCGGCTCACCACCAGGGACCATGGATACTGGAGCGACTTCGGTGTGGAGCTGTGTGCCGGCGCCGTGGACACGTTTCCCTTGTTGGCCTCGGTCGGCGGCGGTGTTGTTATGTTGGTGGGATCGGTGGTGGCAGTGCCTGGCTCCCCTGTGTCCGGCCCATGCCCAGCGAGGCGGCCGCCAAGGTCCACCTCAACCTCTGGATCATCCGGGCGGACCGCGTTCACGGAAGTCAGCCAGGGAAGTGTAGCTGCAGAGTCTGAAACCAATTGTGACACGGAGGAGGACCACAATGGGTCAGCCGAGGCCCCAAGACCGGAACGTTGCATGATCGAGAGTTGTTTTGATTGTAATGATGCTACAGAGGCAAACCCTGCGATCAGCTGGTACTTGCCCCTAAGTTCGGATTTCAGGCGGCGAATATCCTCCATTAAGCGTGAGTACTGAGACTTACAATCTACACACACAGCCATCCTAAATGTTGACGGTGTAGTAGCAGGCTACAACTCAAAGTGTCCTTTATCTGTGACTGTGTAGCCTACAGTATGAGGTTGGTTTTGTGGTGGTCGGGCCCAGATGCTATGCTAAAACCACGCCGGGCTGTGCCGGTGAACAGCGGCCTCAGCAGTCAAGACGCATGGTTTAAAAATAATAAAAATTATAAAAATAATAAAATGAGGTCGCAGGAGTGCGACCTCACCCTTCACGTTTCGGGAAGAGCACTAATGCCTCGTTTCCACCGAGTAGAGCGGGTCGGATCGGAGCGGTTCGGTCCGGGTAGTTTGGCTTTTTATTTGCCAAAAGTTGGGTAGGGTACGGTTTAAGCGCACCTAACCGCTCTGAGCCGCTCCAAATCTCAGTACTCCTCCGTAGGGGTATTAGCCATGGACATATAAAGAAATGGACACCGTATTGAAACATGGCGCCCATTCATTCCTATGAAAGCTGCTCATAGGCGCAGAGAAGCAACAAGGAAGCATAATCCGGAAATTCCATACGGCCCAAAGCATGACGTAGCATGGACGTAGCGGCATTATGGACCTATCAAGAAAGAGGGCGGCAAGCGTAGCGGACTGGAGGCGGGTGTCTCGTTCTGTAGCATCTAGCCTGGCGAAAACAAACTGAAAGCCGTTAAAAGCCGTTGGGCTAATAAAACGCTTGAGGTGGCGTTTTTGAAATGAGAAAACTTACATTTTAATAGTATATGGTCTAAAGATAAGTATGAGCCTATGATTGATATCCAGAAAAAATGTGCAGAGACACAATCTTGTTCGCCGCTTGTACTGTGTGGACAGGGACATCTGCCTACGGGCCGCATGAAAATAAGCTCCACCCCTTACCATGCAATACCAATGGGTTGGCCACATGTCCATGCTGGCTGCTCGGAGAAGGCAGCATCCTGGGGGCCTGGTACTAGCCGCCTGAAAGGGTGCCGAAAATGCGGAGCTACACACTGCCGTCATTTGATTGGCCATAAGAATCATTTCCGCCATGTGTAGTCACCTCGGCAAGAGTCTTGTGTTTTGGCGAAAATGTGAGCACAGCACTGTTTATTGTGTGGTGTTTTTCCTTGTCAATAAATTAATCAGTTGGTTACACTGTGTCCCACTGCGTAGCTGCCGCAGCCAGCACTGTTCGCTCACTGTCTCTATGAGTTGCACCGAGCCGTCTCTGTGTGTTTACATTGTGGTAAAGGGGTGGAGCCTAATGCTGTAAAGGGGATAACACCCTGTTTTTCAGTTTATGATAATTAGCGGGAAATATTCCCTGGCGGACTTATATGCTCCCAGAGCATCTAATTCTTAGAGTGACAGGAAGCCAGTGTTAAGACCTCAGAACTGGGGTAATGTGATCCACTTTTTTGGTCCTAGTGAGGACTCGAGCAGCAGCGTTTTGAATTAGCTGAAGCTGTCTGATTGATTTTTTAGGAAGGCCTGCAAAGACACTATTACAGTAGTCAAGTCTACAAAAAATAAATGCATGGACAAGTTTTTCTAAGTCCTGCTGAGACAGTTAGCCCTTTTTGGGGCGGCAGTGGCGAAGTGGGTAGGGAGTCTGCCTCTGGAGTGCAGGGTCGGAGGTTCGATTCCCCGCCTACCCACATGTCGAAGTGTCCCTGGGCAAGACACTGAACCCCAAATTGCTCCCGATGGTTCAGACAGCGCCTTGCTTGGCAGCTACTGCCATCGGTGTTTGAGTGTATGTATATAAAAAAAAATGTGTATTGTGAAGCGCCTTGTGACCCTGGTCTGTGAAGGACGCTATATAAATAAAGCTTACTTACTCCTAACATGGTAAGGGGAGGAGCCTAATGCTGTAAAGGGGAGGAGTCTAACGGGGTAAAGGGGAGGAGACTAACTGGGCAAAGGGGAGGGGCCTAATGATGTAAAGGGGAGGAGTCTAACGTGGTAAAGGGGAGGAGCCTAACACGGTAAAGGGGAGGAGCATAACTTGGTAAAGGGGAGGAGCCTAATGTGGTAAAGGGGAGGGGCCTAACGTGGTAAAGGGGCGGATCCTAACGCGTTAAAGGGGAGGAGCCTAACGTGGTAAAGGGGAGGGGCCTATTGTGGTAAAGGGGGAGCCTAATGTGGTAAAGGGGAGGAGTCTAACGGGGTAAAGGGGAGGAGCCTATCGCGGTAAAGGGGAGGAGCCTATTGTGGTAAAGGGGAGGAGCATAATGCGGTAAAGGGGAGGAGCCTAACAGGGTAAATGGGAGGGGCCTAATGTGGTAAAGGGGAGGGGCCTATTGTGGTAAAGGGGAGGAGTCTAACGGGGTAAAGGGGAGGAGCCTATCGTGGTAAGGGGGAGGAGCCTAACATGGTAAAGGGGAGGGGCCTAATGTGGTAAAGGGGAGGGGCCTATTGTGGTAAAGGGGAGGAGCCTAATGCTGTAAAGGGGAGGAGCCTATCGTGGTAAAGGGGAGGAGCCTAACATGGTAAAGGGGAGCAGCCTAACATGGTAAAGGGGAGGGGCCTAATGTGGTAAAGGGGAGGAGTCTAATGGGGTAAAGGGGAGGAGCCTATTGTGGTAAGGGGGAGGAGCCTAACATGGTAAAGGGGAGGGGCCTAACATGGTAAAGGGGAGGGGCCTATTGTGGTAAAGGGGAGGGGCATAACTTTGTAAAGGGGAGGAGCCTAATGTGGTAAAGGGGAGGAGCCTAACGCGGTAAAGAGGAGGAGTCTAACGCAGTAAAGGGGAGGAGCCTAATGATGTAAAGGGGAGGAGTCTAACATGGTAAAGGGGAGGAGCCTAATGTGGTAAAGGGGAGGAGCCTAATGCTGTAAAGGGGAGGAGTCTAACATGGTAAAGGGGAGGAGCATAATGTGGTAAAGGGGAGGGGCCTATTGTGGTAAAGGGGTGGAGCCTAATGTTGTAAAGGGGATAACACCCTGTTTTTCAGTTTATGCTATTTAGCGGGAAATATTCCCTGGCGGACTTATATGCTCCCAGAGGTTTTTTTGTAGAGCACCCTAACATACACCTGTGTGAGAAATTTCAAGTCAATCGGAGTTACGGTGTGAGGGGCGTGGGCTCTCAAACTTTATTCAGTCGGGGCTTAATAACAGCGCTCCCTAAATTCAAAAAACTGTATAATAGCACACCATTCGGGGTAGGGACGGACGTTCTGTGAAATGTTTGCGTTTCTAAGTGAAACGGTGTGGGAGGAGTAGCAGCTCCAAATTTGCGGCAGAAGTAAGAAGAATAAGTATGGCGGAGAGTAATAATTACGGGCCCTCAATACATTGAGGGCCCGTACTTAATAAAACATAAAATAATTAAAACATTTAAAAATAATAAAAATAAATAAAAATTTTAAATTACAGGTTAAAACGGAAACAGTAAAGTCTTCAGACCTGATTTAAAAGAGCCGAGTGTTGAAGCAGACCTCAAGTCCCCTGGAAGTTTATTCCAGAGCTTGGGTGCATTAAAACTGAAGGCTGACTCTCCCTGTCTAGTCCTTACTCTGGGGACTGTCAGTAGCCCAGTGTCAGACGATCTGAGAGCTCTGACTGGTTTGTATGGGATCAGCAGGTCAGCGATGTATTTGGGGCCTAAACCATTTAGGGCTTTATAGACCAACATCAATATTTTAAAATCAATTCTTAGAGTGACAGGAAGCCAGTATTAAGACCTCAGAACTGGGGTAATGTGATCCACTTTTTTGGTCCTAGTGAGGACTCGAGCAGCAGCGTTTTGAATTAGCTGAAGCTGTCTGATTGATTTTTTAGGAAGGCCTGCAAAGACACTATTACAGTAGTCAAGTCTACAAAAAATAAATGCATGGACAAGTTTTTCTAAGTCCTAATGAGACAGTAGCCCTTTAATTCTTGATATATTTTTAAGGTGGTAGTAGGCTGACTTAGTAATTGATTTAATGTGTTTTTTGAAATTCAAGTTTGAATCTATGACTACTCCAAGATTTCTAGCTTGGTGTGTGCTTTCTAACATAACAGATTTAAGCTGTGCGCTGACTTTTAATTGTTCATCCCTGTTACCAAGGACAATGACTTCAGTTTTGTCGTTGTTTAATTGAAGAAAGTTTTGGCACATCCAGTCATTGATTTGTTCAATACACTTACCCAGTGCTTGAATCGGACTGTAGTCTCCTGGTGATATGGTTATGTAAATTTGTGTGTCGTCTGCATAATTATGGTAACATAATTTGTTCTTGTTCATAATCTGAGCTAGTGGGAGCATGTAGATGTTAAACAGAAGAGGCCCAAGAATGGAACCTTGGGGGACCCCGCATTCAATATGTGTCCGCTCAGATGTGACATTGCCTATTGATACATAGTAGTCTCTGTCCTTTAAGTATGATTCAAACCAGTTTAGTACAGTTCCAGAAAGTCCAACCCAGTTTGCTAGTCGATCTAGTAATATGCTGTGGTCAACTGTGTCAAAAGCGGCACTGAGATCCAATAAAACTAATACAGAGCTTTTGCCACTGTCTGTGTTTAAGTGGATGTCATTGAGGACCTTAACCAGAGCGGTCTCAGTGCTGTGGTGTTGACGAAATCCTGACTGGAAAACATCAAAGCAGTTGTTCATTGCCATGTAGTTATTTAGCTGCTGATAGACAGCTTTTTCAATGATCTTGCTTAGAAATGGCAGGTTAGATATGGGCCTATAATTGTTCATGACTGATGTTTCTAGGTTGTTCTTTTTTAGGAGTGGCTTGATGACTGCTGTTTTCAGGGCCTGTGGGAATACACCTGTCCGAAGGGACATGTTGACAATTTCTTGGACATCTGAGGCCATACAGCTAAAAACAGTTTTAAAGAAACCTGTGGGTAGAATGTCAAGGTAACTGGAGGAGGAGTTCAGGTGTTGTATAATGTCCTCCAGGTTTTTCTGGTTAATCAGACAAAATTCTGTCATGGCATTTGGATTGATTTTAAGTGGGCACAGGGATAAAACATATCTTGAAACCGGTATTGATGTGATGACAGCTTATCTAATTTTATGAATTTTGTCAGTAAAGAAGGAGGCAAATTCATTGCAGGCCCTCGTGGAGAGAAGTTCAGATGCTACTGACACAGGAGGGTTTGTGAGCCTGTCAACAGTAGAAAACAGGGCACGTGCATTGTTGCTGTTTTTGGTGATAATGTCAGAGAAAAAAGACTGCCTTGCATTTCTCAGTTCTGAGTTAAAAGTGCGAAGTTTTCCTTTGAAGATGTCATAATGAACATTGAGATTTGATTTTCGCCACCTGCGTTCTGCTTTACGGCACTCTCTTTTTTCTATTCTGACCTGCGGGGCATTTCTCCAGGGAGATCTTTTTTTTACCAGAGACGGCCTTCACCTTAGTGGGTGCAATGGCATCAATAATATTTGTAATTTTTGAGTTGAAGTTATCCACAAACACATTAACTGAGATACAGGGGATGAGTGGAGTCTGAGAAAATGCTTGAACAAATTCCTCACTGGTGTTTTCAGTAATACACCGCTTCTTGATTACTTTTGTTTGGTTGCCTTTGTGTATAGTGACTGTACTTTCAAAAAACAAACATGAATGGTCGGAGAGACCCACATCAGTTACAGAAACCTTTGCAATGTCCAGGCCTTTGGAAATGATTAAGTCCAGGGTGTGACCTTTGTTATGTGTAGGCCGGTTCACATGCTGGGAAAGTCCAAAGTTTTCCAGGACATAGCACAGTTCTTTAGTACTTCTGTCCTCAGGTTTGTCAACATGTATATTAAAATCACCAACGATTAATACACAGTCAAACTCAATGCAGATTACAGACAGCAGTTCAGCAAAGTCATCAAAAAAGCTTGCACAGTATTTTGGTGGCCTGTAGATATTAATAAAAATGGCTCGAGAGGCTGAATTTAACTTGAGAGCCACATATTCAAATGAAACAAAATTTCCATAAGACATCTTTTTGCATTGTAGAGATTCATTAAATAAAATAGCAACTCCACCATCTTTCCTATGAACTCTGGCCTCACTCATGAAAGTGAAGTTTGGGGGGGTTGACTCGATAAGAACAGCTGAGCTGTTATCTTGGTCCAACCAAGTTTCAGTTAAAAACATAAAATCAAGATTGTGCTTGGAAATAAAATCATTAATTAAAAATGATTTACCTGACAAAGATCTGATGTTTAACAAGGCCAAACTTAGTGTGTTTGAATGCAAAGCATTGTCAGCCCTATATACTACAGCAGACTGTGGCTGAAGGGGAATGGATACCAGGTTTGAGAAATTTGCTGTATTAAAGTGACAAGTGTTTCTTGAACGTTTTGTGGGGTTAGTCACACAAACAGCAACAATATGGGGAGGTGAAGTAACCAATAGTGTACATGGTGATGCCGGAGGTGGACAGTAGGGGGTGCTGGAGACTCGAATGGTAACCTGAGATGAGTGCAGAGGAAGAGAGGTGTGGGCGATCTGTGGAGTGGCTGTGTGCCGAGTAAACAGTCACGCACACTACATGCTGGATATTGCATGCCAGAATGTGGCTTCCATGGTGGGTTGGGTGAATCCCATCCCTTTTAAATAGTTCTGTCTGGTTCCAGAACAAATCAAAATTGTCGATAAAAAACATGTCATGTGATCTACAGCTGGACTGAAGCCATGCATTTAGCTGAAAGATCCTGCTGAATGATTCAGTGCCGCGAGAAGAGGAAATGGGGCCGGAAATAAAAATGGACTCAAAGCGGGGTTTTAGGACAGTGAAAAGGAGTTTAAAATCCCTTTTAGTTTCCTCAGACTCCCGGCGGGAAGTGTTGTTTCGCCCTACATGAATCACGATGTTTGTGATGGATGACGGGAGAGAGGGCAGTAATTCTAAAAGCCTATCCACAATGACGGGGACTGTGGCACCAGGAAAGCAGCGTGTGATTGCGTTAAAAAAACGAATGTGCCTGGTTATGGAATCCCCGATAATCAATGTAGTGGGGGGGAAAAGAGGAGGAGGAGATGGTGAGGTTGTGTGTGAGCTGCCCGGGCAAGGAGGCGGTCGCTCACTTACCTCCGTCTGTGGGGCAGGCGACGGCCCGGGCTGGGAGACCTCCGCTGTTGACCTTGATTGAAGAGATCCAGGCCGAGGAAGACCCCATGATCGTCGGGTTACAGCCTCCTGCAGCATCGTCGTCCTGCGGTTGTTCTTCCTAGCACCGGAGCTGCGGTTGTTCTTCCCAGCGCCGGAGCTGCGAGCCGCCCGTGCAGCGCTGGTCACAGGAGTTGGGTCCGTTGACTCTGGATGCGGGGACGTCATCAAGGTGATCCATGGCGATATACGGCGTCAGCAACTCGAAGTGGTTTGAAAGAGCCACGGGAGGCTGGGAGGAAACTCGCTCACTGGCCAGCGGCTCACCACCAGGGACCATGGATACTGGAGCGACTTCGGTGTGGAGCTGTGTGCCGGCGCCGTGGACACGTTTCCCTTGTTGGCCTCGGTCGGCGGCGGTGTTGTTATGTTGGTGGGATCGGTGGTGGCAGTGCCTGGCTCCCCTGTGTCCGGCCCATGCCCAGCGAGGCGGCCGCCAAGGTCCACCTCAACCTCTGGATCATCCGGGCGGACCGCGTTCACGGAAGTCAGCCAGGGAAGTGTAGCTGCAGAGTCTGAAACCAATTGTGACACGGAGGAGGACCACAATGGGTCAGCCGAGGCCCCAAGACCGGAACGTTGCATGATCGAGAGTTGTTTTGATTGTAATGATGCTACAGAGGCAAACCCTGCGATCAGCTGGTCCTTGCCCCTAAGTTCGGATTTCAGGCGGCGAATATCCTCCATTAAGCGTGAGTACTGAGACTTACAATCTACACACACAGCCATCCTAAATGTTGACGGTGTAGTAGCAGGCTACAACTCAAAGTGTCCTTCATCTGTGACTGTGTAGCCTACAGTATGAGGTTGGTTTTGTGGTGGTCGGGCCCAGATGCTATGCTAAAACCACGCCGGGCTGTGCCGGTGAACAGCGGCCTCAGCAGTCAAGACGCATGGTTTAAAAATAATAAAAATTATAAAAATAATAAAATGAGGTCGCAGGAGTGCGACCTCACCCTTCACGTTTCGGGAAGAGCACTAATGCCTCGTTTCCACCGAGTAGAGCGGGTCGGATCGGAGCGGTTCGGTCCGGGTAGTTTGGCTTTTTATTTGCCAAAAGTTGGGTAGGGTACGGTTTAAGCGCACCTAACCGCTCTGAGCCGCTCCAAATCTCAGTACTCCTCCGTAGGGGTATTAGCCATGGACATATAAAGAAATGGACACCGTATTGAAACATGGCGCCCATTCATTCCTATGAAAGCTGCTCATAGGCGCAGAGAAGCAACAAGGAAGCATAATCCGGAAATTCCATACGGCCCAAAGCATGACGTAGCATGGACGTAGCGGCATTATGGACCTATCAAGAAAGAGGGCGGCAAGCGTAGCGGACTGGAGGCGGGTGTCTCGTTCTGTAGCATCTAGCCTGGCGAAAACAAACTGAAAGCCGTTAAAAGCCGTTGGGCTAATAAAACGCTTGAGGTGGCGTTTTTGAAATGAGAAAACTTACATTTTAATAGTATATGGTCTAAAGATAAGTATGAGCCTATGATTGATATCCAGAAAAAATGTGCAGAGACACAATCTTGTTCGCCGCTTGTACTGTGTGGACAGGGACATCTGCCTACGGGCCGCATGAAAATAAGCTCCACCCCTTACCATGCAATACCAATGGGTTGGCCACATGTCCATGCTGGCTGCTCGGAGAAGGCAGCATCCTGGGGGCCTGGTACTAGCCGCCTGAAAGGGTGCCGAAAATGCGGAGCTACACACTGCCGTCATTTGATTGGCCGAAAGAATCATTTCCGCCATGTGTAGTCACCTCGGCAAGAGTCTTGTGTTTTGGCGAAAATGTGAGCACAGCACTGTTTATTGTGTGGTGTTTTTCCTTGTCAATAAATTAATCAGTTGGTTACACTGTGTCCCACTGCGTAGCTGCCGCAGCCAGCACTGTTCGCTCACTGTCTCTATGAGTTGCACCGAGCCGTCTCTGTGTGTTTACATTGTGGTAAAGGGGTGGAGCCTAATGCTGTAAAGGGGATAACACCCTGTTTTTCAGTTTATGATAATTAGCGGGAAATATTCCCTGGCGGACTTATATGCTCCCAGAGCATCTAATTCTTAGAGTGACAGGAAGCCAGTGTTAAGACCTCAGAACTGGGGTAATGTGATCCACTTTTTTGGTCCTAGTGAGGACTCGAGCAGCAGCGTTTTGAATTAGCTGAAGCTGTCTGATTGATTTTTTAGGAAGGCCTGCAAAGACACTATTACAGTAGTCAAGTCTACAAAAAATAAATGCATGGACAAGTTTTTCTAAGTCCTGCTGAGACAGTTAGCCCTTTTTGGGGCGGCAGTGGCGAAGTGGGTAGGGAGTCTGCCTCTGGAGTGCAGGGTCGGAGGTTCGATTCTCCGCCTACCCACATGTCGAAGTGTCCCTGGGCAAGACACTGAACCCCAAATTGCTCCCGATGGTTCAGACAGCGCCTTGCTTGGCAGCTACTGCCATCGGTGTTTGAGTGTATGTATATAAAAAAAAATGTGTATTGTGAAGCGCCTTGTGACCCTGGTCTGTGAAGGGCGCTATATAAATAAAGCTTACTTACTCCTAACATGGTAAGGGGAGGAGCCTAATGCTGTAAAGGGGAGGAGTCTAACGGGGTAAAGGGGAGGAGACTAACTGGGCAAAGGGGAGGGGCCTAATGATGTAAAGGGGAGGAGTCTAACGTGGTAAAGGGGAGGAGTCTAACGTGGTAAAGGGGAGGAGCCTAACACGGTAAAGGGGAGGAGCATAACTTGGTAAAGGGGAGGAGCCTAATGTGGTAAAGGGGAGGGGGCTAACGTGGTAAAGGGGAGGATCCTAACGCGTTAAAGGGGAGGAGCCTAACGTGGTAAAGGGGAGGGGCCTATTGTGGTAAAGGGGGGAGCCTAATGTGGTAAAGGGGAGGAGTCTAACGGGGTAAAGGGGAGGAGCCTATCGCGGTAAAGGGGAGGAGCCTATTGTGGTAAAGGGGAGGAGCATAATGCGGTAAAGGGGAGGAGCCTAACAGGGTAAATGGGAGGGGCCTAATGTGGTAAAGGGGAGGGGCCTATTGTGGTAAAGGGGAGGAGTCTAACGGGGTAAAGGGGAGGAGCCTATCGTGGTAAGGGGGGGGAGCCTAACATGGTAAAGGGGAGGGGCCTAATGTGGTAAAGGGGAGGGGCCTATTGTGGTAAAGGGGAGGAGCCTAATGCTGTAAAGGGGAGGAGCCTATCGTGGTAAAGGGGAGGAGCCTAACATGGTAAAGGGGAGGAGCCTAACATGGTAAAGGGGAGGGGCCTAATGTGGTAAAGGGGAGGGGCCTATTGTGGTAAAGGGGAGGAGTCTAACGGGGTAAAGGGGAGGAGCCTATTGTGGTAAGGGGGAGGAGCCTAACATGGTAAAGGGGAGGGGCCTAATGTGGTAAAGGGGAGGGGCCTAATGTGGTAAAGGGGAGGGGCCTATTGTGGTAAAGGGGAGGGGCATAACTTTGTAAAGGGGAGGAGCCTAATGTGGTAAAGGGGAGGAGCCTAACGTGGTAAAGAGGAGGAGTCTAACGCAGTAAAGGGGAGCAGCCTAATGATGTAAAGGGGAGGAGTCTAACATGGTAAAGGGGAGGAGCCTAATGCTGTAAAGGGGAGGAGTCTAACATGGTAAAGGGGAGGAGCATAATGTGGTAAAGGGGAGGGGCCTATTGTGGTAAAGGGGTGGAGCCTAATGTTGTAAAGGGGATAACACCCTGTTTTTCAGTTTATGCTATTTAGCGGGAAATATTCCCTGGCGGACTTATATGCTCCCAGAGGCTTTTTTGTAGAGCACCCTAACATACACCTGTGTGAGAAATTTCAAGTCAATCGGAGTTACGGTGTGAGGGGCGTGGGCTCTCAAACTTTATTCAGTCGGGGCTTAATAACAGCGCTCCCTAAATTCAAAAAACTGTATAATAGCACACCATTCGGGGTAGGGACGGACGTTCTGTGAAATGTTTGCGTTTCTAAGTGAAACGGTGTGGGAGGAGTAGCAGCTCCAAATTTGCGGCAGAAGTAAGAAGAATAAGTATGGCGGAGAGTAATAATTACGGGCCCTCAATACATTGAGGGCCCGTACTTAATAAAACATAAAATAATTAAAACATTTAAAAATAATAAAAATAAATAAAAATTTTAAATTACAGGTTAAAACGGAAACAGTAAAGTCTTCAGACCTGATTTAAAAGAGCCGAGTGTTGAAGCAGACCTCAAGTCCCCTGGAAGTTTATTCCAGAGCTTGGGTGCATTAAAACTGAAGGCTGACTCTCCCTGTCTAGTCCTTACTCTGGGGACTGTCAGTAGCCCAGTGTCAGACGATCTGAGAGCTCTGACTGGTTTGTATGGGATCAGCAGGTCAGCGATGTATTTGGGGCCTAAACCATTTAGGGCTTTATAGACCAACATCAATATTTTAAAATCAATTCTTAGAGTGACAGGAAGCCAGTATTAAGACCTCAGAACTGGGGTAATGTGATCCACTTTTTTGGTCCTAGTGAGGACTCGAGCAGCAGCGTTTTGAATTAGCTGAAGCTGTCTGATTGATTTTTTAGGAAGGCCTGCAAAGACACTATTACAGTAGTCAAGTCTACAAAAAATAAATGCATGGACAAGTTTTTCTAAGTCCTAATGAGACAGTAGCCCTTTAATTCTTGATATATTTTTAAGGTGGTAGTAGGCTGACTTAGTAATTGATTTAATGTGTTTTTTGAAATTCAAGTTTGAATCTATGACTACTCCAAGATTTCTAGCTTGGTGTGTGCTTTCTAACATAACAGATTTAAGCTGTGCGCTGACTTTTAATTGTTCATCCCTGTTACCAAGGACAATGACTTCAGTTTTGTCGTTGTTTAATTGAAGAAAGTTTTGGCACATCCAGTCATTGATTTGTTCAATGCACTTACCCAGTGCTTGAATCGGACTGTAGTCTCCTGGTGATATGGTTATGTAAATTTGTGTGTCGTCTGCATAATTATGGTAACATAATTTGTTCTTGTTCATAATCTGAGCTAGTGGGAGCATGTAGATGTTAAACAGAAGAGGCCCAAGAATGGAACCTTGGGGGACCCCGCATTCAATATGTGTCCGCTCAGATGTGACATTGCCTATTGATACATAGTAGTCTCTGTCCTTTAAGTATGATTCAAACCAGTTTAGTACAGTTCCAGAAAGTCCAACCCAGTTTGCTAGTCGATCTAGTAATATGCTGTGGTCAACTGTGTCAAAAGCGGCACTGAGATCCAATAAAACTAATACAGAGCTTTTGCCACTGTCTGTGTTTAAGTGGATGTCATTGAGGACCTTAACCAGAGCGGTCTCAGTGCTGTGGTGTTGACGAAATCCTGACTGGAAAACATCAAAGCAGTTGTTCATTGCCATGTAGTTATTTAGCTGCTGATAGACAGCTTTTTCAATGATCTTGCTTAGAAATGGCAGGTTAGATATGGGCCTATAATTGTTCATGACTGATGTTTCTAGGTTGTTCTTTTTTAGGAGTGGCTTGATGACTGCTGTTTTCAGGGCCTGTGGGAATACACCTGTCCGAAGGGACATGTTGACAATTTCTTGGACATCTGAGGCCATACAGCTAAAAACAGTTTTAAAGAAACCTGTGGGTAGAATGTCAAGGTAACTGGAGGAGGAGTTCAGGTGTTGTATAATGTCCTCCAGGTTTTTCTGGTTAATCAGACAAAATTCTGTCATGGCATTTGGATTGATTTTAAGTGGGCACAGGGATAAAACATATCTTGAAACCGGTATTGATGTGATGACAGCTTATCTAATTTTATGAATTTTGTCAGTAAAGAAGGAGGCAAATTCATTGCAGGCCCTCGTGGAGAGAAGTTCAGATGCTACTGACACAGGAGGGTTTGTGAGCCTGTCAACAGTAGAAAACAGGGCACGTGCATTGTTGCTGTTTTTGGTGATAATGTCAGAGAAAAAAGACTGCCTTGCATTTCTCAGTTCTGAGTTAAAAGTGCGAAGTTTTCCTTTGAAGATGTCATAATGAACATTGAGATTTGATTTTCGCCACCTGCGTTCTGCTTTACGGCACTCTCTTTTTTCTATTCTGACCTGCGGGGCATTTCTCCAGGGAGATCTTTTTTTTACCAGAGACGGCCTTCACCTTAGTGGGTGCAATGGCATCAATAATATTTGTAATTTTTGAGTTGAAGTTATCCACAAACACATTAACTGAGATACAGGGGATGAGTGGAGTCTGAGAAAATGCTTGAACAAATTCCTCACTGGTGTTTTCAGTAATACACCGCTTCTTGATTACTTTTGTTTGGTTGCCTTTGTGTATAGTGACTGTACTTTCAAAAAACAAACATGAATGGTCGGAGAGACCCACATCAGTTACAGAAACCTTTGCAATGTCCAGGCCTTTGGAAATGATTAAGTCCAGGGTGTGACCTTTGTTATGTGTAGGCCGGTTCACATGCTGGGAAAGTCCAAAGTTTTCCAGGACAGCACAGTTCTTTAGTACTTCTGTCCTCAGGTTTGTCAACATGTATATTAAAATCACCAACGATTAATACACAGTCAAACTCAATGCAGATTACAGACAGCAGTTCAGCAAAGTCATCAAAAAAGCTTGCACAGTATTTTGGTGGCCTGTAGATATTAATAAAAATGGCTCGAGAGGCTGAATTTAACTTGAGAGCCACATATTCAAATGAAACAAAATTTCCATAAGACATCTTTTTGCATTGTAGAGATTCATTAAATAAAATAGCAACTCCACCATCTTTCCTATGAACTCTGGCCTCACTCATGAAAGTGAAGTTTGGGGGGGTTGACTCGATAAGAACAGCTGAGCTGTTATCTTGGTCCAACCAAGTTTCAGTTAAAAACATAAAATCAAGATTGTGCTTGGAAATAAAATCATTAATTAAAAATGATTTACCTGACAAAGATCTGATGTTTAACAAGGCCAAACTTAGTGTGTTTGAATGCAAAGCATTGTCAGCCCTATATACTACAGCAGACTGTGGCTGAAGGGGAATGGATACCAGGTTTGAGAAATTTGCTGTATTAAAGTGACAAGTGTTTCTTGAACGTTTTGTGGGGTTAGTCACACAAACAGCAACAATATGGGGAGGTGAAGTAACCAATAGTGTACATGGTGATGCCGGAGGTGGACAGTAGGGGGTGCTGGAGACTCGAATGGTAACCTGAGATGAGTGCAGAGGAAGAGAGGTGTGGGCGATCTGTGGAGTGGGTGTGTGCCGAGTAAACAGTCACGCACACTACATGCTGGATATTGCATGCCAGAATGTGGCTTCCATGGTAGGTTGGGTGAATCCCATCCCTTTTAAATAGTTCTGTCTGGTTCCAGAACAAATCAAAATTGTCGATAAAAAACATGTCATGTGATCTACAGCTGGACTGAAGCCATGCATTTAGCTGAAAGATCCTGCTGAATGATTCAGTGCCGCGAGAAGAGGAAATGGGGCCGGAAATAAAAATGGACTCAAAGCGGGGTTTTAGGACAGTGAAAAGGAGTTTAAAATCCCTTTTAGTTTCCTCAGACTCCCGGCGGGAAGTGTTGTTTCGCCCTACATGAATCACGATGTTTGTGATGGATGACGGGAGAGAGGGCAGTAATTCTAAAAGCCTATCCACAATGACGGGGACTGTGGCACCAGGAAAGCAGCGTGTGATTGCGTTAAAAAAACGAATGTGCCTGGTTATGGAATCCCCGATAATCAATGTAGTGGGGGGGAAAAGAGGAGGAGGAGATGGTGAGGTTGTGTGTGAGCTGCCCGGGCAAGGAGGCGGTCGCTCACTTACCTCCGTCTGTGGGGCAGGCGACGGCCCGGGCTGGGAGACCTCCGCTGTTGACCTTGATTGAAGAGATCCAGGCCGAGGAAGACCCCATGATCGTCGGGTTACAGCCTCCTGCAGCATCGTCGTCCTGCGGTTGTTCTTCCTAGCACCGGAGCTGCGGTTGTTCTTCCCAGCGCCGGAGCTGCGAGCCGCCCGTGCAGCGCTGGTCACAGGAGTTGGGTCCGTTGACTCTGGATGCGGGGACGTCATCAAGGTGATCCATGGCGATATACGGCGTCAGCAACTCGAAGTGGTTTGAAAGAGCCACGGGAGGCTGGGAGGAAACTCGCTCACTGGCCAGCGGCTCACCACCAGGGACCATGGATACTGGAGCGACTTCGGTGTGGAGCTGTGTGCCGGCGCCGTGGACACGTTTCCCTTGTTGGCCTCGGTCGGCGGCGGTGTTGTTATGTTGGTGGGATCGGTGGTGGCAGTGCCTGGCTCCCCTGTGTCCGGCCCATGCCCAGCGAGGCGGCCGCCAAGGTCCACCTCAACCTCTGGATCATCCGGGCGGACCGCGTTCACGGAAGTCAGCCAGGGAAGTGTAGCTGCAGAGTCTGAAACCAATTGTGACACGGAGGAGGACCACAATGGGTCAGCCGAGGCCCCAAGACCGGAACGTTGCATGATCGAGAGTTGTTTTGATTGTAATGATGCTACAGAGGCAAACCCTGCGATCAGCTGGTACTTGCCCCTAAGTTCGGATTTCAGGCGGCGAATATCCTCCATTAAGCGTGAGTACTGAGACTTACAATCTACACACACAGCCATCCTAAATGTTGACGGTGTAGTAGCAGGCTACAACTCAAAGTGTCCTTTATCTGTGACTGTGTAGCCTACAGTATGAGGTTGGTTTTGTGGTGGTCGGGCCCAGATGCTATGCTAAAACCACGCCGGGCTGTGCCGGTGAACAGCGGCCTCAGCAGTCAAGACGCATGGTTTAAAAATAATAAAAATTATAAAAATAATAAAATGAGGTCGCAGGAGTGCGACCTCACCCTTCACGTTTCGGGAAGAGCACTAATGCCTCGTTTCCACCGAGTAGAGCGGGTCGGATCGGAGCGGTTCGGTCCGGGTAGTTTGGCTTTTTATTTGCCAAAAGTTGGGTAGGGTACGGTTTAAGCGCACCTAACCGCTCTGAGCCGCTCCAAATCTCAGTACTCCTCCGTAGGGGTATTAGCCATGGACATATAAAGAAATGGACACCGTATTGAAACATGGCGCCCATTCATTCCTATGAAAGCTGCTCATAGGCGCAGAGAAGCAACAAGGAAGCATAATCCGGAAATTCCATACGGCCCAAAGCATGACGTAGCATGGACGTAGCGGCATTATGGACCTATCAAGAAAGAGGGCGGCAAGCGTAGCGGACTGGAGGCGGGTGTCTCGTTCTGTAGCATCTAGCCTGGCGAAAACAAACTGAAAGCCGTTAAAAGCCGTTGGGCTAATAAAACGCTTGAGGTGGCGTTTTTGAAATGAGAAAACTTACATTTTAATAGTATATGGTCTAAAGATAAGTATGAGCCTATGATTGATATCCAGAAAAAATGTGCAGAGACACAATCTTGTTCGCCGCTTGTACTGTGTGGACAGGGACATCTGCCTACGGGCCGCATGAAAATAAGCTCCACCCCTTACCATGCAATACCAATGGGTTGGCCACATGTCCATGCTGGCTGCTCGGAGAAGGCAGCATCCTGGGGGCCTGGTACTAGCCGCCTGAAAGGGTGCCGAAAATGCGGAGCTACACACTGCCGTCATTTGATTGGCCGAAAGAATCATTTCCGCCATGTGTAGTCACCTCGGCAAGAGTCTTGTGTTTTGGCGAAAATGTGAGCACAGCACTGTTTATTGTGTGGTGTTTTTCCTTGTCAATAAATTAATCAGTTGGTTACACTGTGTCCCACTGCGTAGCTGCCGCAGCCAGCACTGTTCGCTCACTGTCTCTATGAGTTGCACCGAGCCGTCTCTGTGTGTTTACATTGTGGTAAAGGGGTGGAGCCTAATGCTGTAAAGGGGATAACACCCTGTTTTTCAGTTTATGATAATTAGCGGGAAATATTCCCTGGCGGACTTATATGCTCCCAGAGCATCTAATTCTTAGAGTGACAGGAAGCCAGTGTTAAGACCTCAGAACTGGGGTAATGTGATCCACTTTTTTGGTCCTAGTGAGGACTCGAGCAGCAGCGTTTTGAATTAGCTGAAGCTGTCTGATTGATTTTTTAGGAAGGCCTGCAAAGACACTATTACAGTAGTCAAGTCTACAAAAAATAAATGCATGGACAAGTTTTTCTAAGTCCTGCTGAGACAGTTAGCCCTTTTTGGGGCGGCAGTGGCGAAGTGGGTAGGGAGTCTGCCTCTGGAGTGCAGGGTCGGAGGTTCGATTCCCCGCCTACCCACATGTCGAAGTGTCCCTGGGCAAGACACTGAACCCCAAATTGCTCCCGATGGTTCAGACAGCGCCTTGCTTGGCAGCTACTGCCATCGGTGTTTGAGTGTATGTATATAAAAAAAAATGTGTATTGTGAAGCGCCTTGTGACCCTGGTCTGTGAAGGACGCTATATAAATAAAGCTTACTTACTCCTAACATGGTAAGGGGAGGAGCCTAATGCTGTAAAGGGGAGGAGTCTAACGGGGTAAAGGGGAGGAGACTAACTGGGCAAAGGGGAGGGGCCTAATGATGTAAAGGGGAGGAGTCTAACGTGGTAAAGGGGAGGAGCCTAACACGGTAAAGGGGAGGAGCATAACTTGGTAAAGGGGAGGAGCCTAATGTGGTAAAGGGGAGGGGCCTAACGTGGTAAAGGGGCGGATCCTAACACGTTAAAGGGGAGGAGCCTAACGTGGTAAAGGGGGGGGGCCTATTGTGGTAAAGGGGGGAGCCTAATGTGGTAAAGGGGAGGAGTCTAACGGGGTAAAGGGGAGGAGCCTATCGCGGTAAAGGGGAGGAGCCTATTGTGGTAAAGGGGAGGAGCATAATGCGGTAAAGGGGAGGAGCCTAACAGGGTAAATGGGAGGGGCCTAATGTGGTAAAGGGGAGGGGCCTATTGTGGTAAAGGGGAGGAGTCTAACGGGGTAAAGGGGAGGAGCCTATCGTGGTAAGGGGGAGGAGCCTAACATGGTAAAGGGGAGGGGCCTAATGTGGTAAAGGGGAGGGGCCTATTGTGGTAAAGGGGAGGAGCCTAATGCTGTAAAGGGGAGGAGCCTATCATGGTAAAGGGGAGGAGCCTAACATGGTAAAGGGGAGGAGCCTAACATGGTAAAGGGGAGGGGCCTAATGTGGTAAAGGGGAGGAGTCTAATGGGGTAAAGGGGAGGAGCCTATTGTGGTAAGGGGGAGGAGCCTAACATGGTAAAGGGGAGGGGCCTAATGTGGTAAAGGGGAGGGGCCTATTGTGGTAAAGGGGAGGGGCATAACTTTGTAAAGGGGAGGAGCCTAATGTGGTAAAGGGGAGGAGCCTAACACGGTAAAGAGGAGGAGTCTAACGCAGTAAAGGGGAGGAGCCTAATGATGTAAAGGGGAGGAGTCTAACATGGTAAAGGGGAGGAGCCTAATGTGGTAAAGGGGAGGAGCCTAATGCTGTAAAGGGGAGGAGTCTAACATGGTAAAGGGGAGGAGCATAATGTGGTAAAGGGGAGGGGCCTATTGTGGTAAAGGGGTGGAGCCTAATGTTGTAAAGGGGATAACACCCTGTTTTTCAGTTTATGCTATTTAGCGGGAAATATTCCCTGGCGGACTTATATGCTCCCAGAGGCTTTTTTGTAGAGCACCCTAACATACACCTGTGTGAGAAATTTCAAGTCAATCGGAGTTACGGTGTGAGGGGCGTGGGCTCTCAAACTTTATTCAGTCGGGGCTTAATAACAGCGCTCCCTAAATTCAAAAAACTGTATAATAGCACACCATTCGGGGTAGGGACGGACGTTCTGTGAAATGTTTGCGTTTCTAAGTGAAACGGTGTGGGAGGAGTAGCAGCTCCAAATTTGCGGCAGAAGTAAGAAGAATAAGTATGGCGGAGAGTAATAATTACGGGCCCTCAATACATTGAGGGCCCGTACTTAATAAAACATAAAATAATTAAAACATTTAAAAATAATAAAAATAAATAAAAATTTTAAATTACAGGTTAAAACGGAAACAGTAAAGTCTTCAGACCTGATTTAAAAGAGCCGAGTGTTGAAGCAGACCTCAAGTCCCCTGGAAGTTTATTCCAGAGCTTGGGTGCATTAAAACTGAAGGCTGACTCTCCCTGTCTAGTCCTTACTCTGGGGACTGTCAGTAGCCCAGTGTCAGACGATCTGAGAGCTCTGACTGGTTTGTATGGGATCAGCAGGTCAGCGATGTATTTGGGGCCTAAACCATTTAGGGCTTTATAGACCAACATCAATATTTTAAAATCAATTCTTAGAGTGACAGGAAGCCAGTATTAAGACCTCAGAACTGGGGTAATGTGATCCACTTTTTTGGTCCTAGTGAGGACTCGAGCAGCAGCGTTTTGAATTAGCTGAAGCTGTCTGATTGATTTTTTAGGAAGGCCTGCAAAGACACTATTACAGTAGTCAAGTCTACAAAAAATAAATGCATGGACAAGTTTTTCTAAGTCCTAATGAGACAGTAGCCCTTTAATTCTTGATATATTTTTAAGGTGGTAGTAGGCTGACTTAGTAATTGATTTAATGTGTTTTTTGAAATTCAAGTTTGAATCTATGACTACTCCAAGATTTCTAGCTTGGTGTGTGCTTTCTAACATAACAGATTTAAGCTGTGCGCTGACTTTTAATTGTTCATCCCTGTTACCAAGGACAATGACTTCAGTTTTGTCGTTGTTTAATTGAAGAAAGTTTTGGCACATCCAGTCATTGATTTGTTCAATACACTTACCCAGTGCTTGAATCGGACTGTAGTCTCCTGGTGATATGGTTATGTAAATTTGTGTGTCGTCTGCATAATTATGGTAACATAATTTGTTCTTGTTCATAATCTGAGCTAGTGGGAGCATGTAGATGTTAAACAGAAGAGGCCCAAGAATGGAACCTTGGGGGACCCCGCATTCAATATGTGTCCGCTCAGATGTGACATTGCCTATTGATACATAGTAGTCTCTGTCCTTTAAGTATGATTCAAACCAGTTTAGTACAGTTCCAGAAAGTCCAACCCAGTTTGCTAGTCGATCTAGTAATATGCTGTGGTCAACTGTGTCAAAAGCGGCACTGAGATCCAATAAAACTAATACAGAGCTTTTGCCACTGTCTGTGTTTAAGTGGATGTCATTGAGGACCTTAACCAGAGCGGTCTCAGTGCTGTGGTGTTGACGAAATCCTGACTGGAAAACATCAAAGCAGTTGTTCATTGCCATGTAGTTATTTAGCTGCTGATAGACAGCTTTTTCAATGATCTTGCTTAGAAATGGCAGGTTAGATATGGGCCTATAATTGTTCATGACTGATGTTTCTAGGTTGTTCTTTTTTAGGAGTGGCTTGATGACTGCTGTTTTCAGGGCCTGTGGGAATACACCTGTCCGAAGGGACATGTTGACAATTTCTTGGACATCTGAGGCCATACAGCTAAAAACAGTTTTAAAGAAACCTGTGGGTAGAATGTCAAGGTAACTGGAGGAGGAGTTCAGGTGTTGTATAATGTCCTCCAGGTTTTTCTGGTTAATCAGACAAAATTCTGTCATGGCATTTGGATTGATTTTAAGTGGGCACAGGGATAAAACATATCTTGAAACCGGTATTGATGTGATGACAGCTTATCTAATTTTATGAATTTTGTCAGTAAAGAAGGAGGCAAATTCATTGCAGGCCCTCGTGGAGAGAAGTTCAGATGCTACTGACACAGGAGGGTTTGTGAGCCTGTCAACAGTAGAAAACAGGGCACGTGCATTGTTGCTGTTTTTGGTGATAATGTCAGAGAAAAAAGACTGCCTTGCATTTCTCAGTTCTGAGTTAAAAGTGCGAAGTTTTCCTTTGAAGATGTCATAATGAACATTGAGATTTGATTTTCGCCACCTGCGTTCTGCTTTACGGCACTCTCTTTTTTCTATTCTGACCTGCGGGGCATTTCTCCAGGGAGATCTTTTTTTTACCAGAGACGGCCTTCACCTTAGTGGGTGCAATGGCATCAATAATATTTGTAATTTTTGAGTTGAAGTTATCCACAAACACATTAACTGAGATACAGGGGATGAGTGGAGTCTGAGAAAATGCTTGAACAAATTCCTCACTGGTGTTTTCAGTAATACACCGCTTCTTGATTACTTTTGTTTGGTTGCCTTTGTGTATAGTGACTGTACTTTCAAAAAACAAACATGAATGGTCGGAGAGACCCACATCAGTTACAGAAACCTTTGCAATGTCCAGGCCTTTGGAAATGATTAAGTCCAGGGTGTGACCTTTGTTATGTGTAGGCCGGTTCACATGCTGGGAAAGTCCAAAGTTTTCCAGGACATAGCACAGTTCTTTAGTACTTCTGTCCTCAGGTTTGTCAACATGTATATTAAAATCACCAACGATTAATACACAGTCAAACTCAATGCAGATTACAGACAGCAGTTCAGCAAAGTCATCAAAAAAGCTTGCACAGTATTTTGGTGGCCTGTAGATATTAATAAAAATGGCTCGAGAGGCTGAATTTAACTTGAGAGCCACATATTCAAATGAAACAAAATTTCCATAAGACATCTTTTTGCATTGTAGAGATTCATTAAATAAAATAGCAACTCCACCATCTTTCCTATGAACTCTGGCCTCACTCATGAAAGTGAAGTTTGGGGGGGTTGACTCGATAAGAACAGCTGAGCTGTTATCTTGGTCCAACCAAGTTTCAGTTAAAAACATAAAATCAAGATTGTGCTTGGAAATAAAATCATTAATTAAAAATGATTTACCTGACAAAGATCTGATGTTTAACAAGGCCAAACTTAGTGTGTTTGAATGCAAAGCATTGTCAGCCCTATATACTACAGCAGACTGTGGCTGAAGGGGAATGGATACCAGGTTTGAGAAATTTGCTGTATTAAAGTGACAAGTGTTTCTTGAACGTTTTGTGGGGTTAGTCACACAAACAGCAACAATATGGGGAGGTGAAGTAACCAATAGTGTACATGGTGATGCCGGAGGTGGACAGTAGGGGGTGCTGGAGACTCGAATGGTAACCTGAGATGAGTGCAGAGGAAGAGAGGTGTGGGCGATCTGTGGAGTGGCTGTGTGCCGAGTAAACAGTCACGCACGTGTGGAGGATTGCACTACATGCTGGATATTGCATGCCAGAATGTGGCTTCCATGGTGGGTTGGGTGAATCCCATCCCTTTTAAATAGTTCTGTCTGGTTCCAGAACAAATCAAAATTGTCGATAAAAAACATGTCATGTGATCTACAGCTGGACTGAAGCCATGCATTTAGCTGAAAGATCCTGCTGAATGATTCAGTGCCGCGAGAAGAGGAAATGGGGCCGGAAATAAAAATGGACTCAAAGCGGGGTTTTAGGACAGTGAAAAGGAGTTTAAAATCCCTTTTAGTTTCCTCAGACTCCCGGCGGGAAGTGTTGTTTCGCCCTACATGAATCACGATGTTTGTGATGGATGACGGGAGAGAGGGCAGTAATTCTAAAAGCCTATCCACAATGACGGGGACTGTGGCACCAGGAAAGCAGCGTGTGATTGCGTTAAAAAAACGAATGTGCCTGGTTATGGAATCCCCGATAATCAATGTAGTGGGGGGGAAAAGAGGAGGAGGAGATGGTGAGGTTGTGTGTGAGCTGCCCGGGCAAGGAGGCGGTCGCTCACTTACCTCCGTCTGTGGGGCAGGCGACGGCCCGGGCTGGGAGACCTCCGCTGTTGACCTTGATTGAAGAGATCCAGGCCGAGGAAGACCCCATGATCGTCGGGTTACAGCCTCCTGCAGCATCGTCGTCCTGCGGTTGTTCTTCCTAGCACCGGAGCTGCGGTTGTTCTTCCCAGCGCCGGAGCTGCGAGCCGCCCGTGCAGCGCTGGTCACAGGAGTTGGGTCCGTTGACTCTGGATGCGGGGACGTCATCAAGGTGATCCATGGCGATATACGGCGTCAGCAACTCGAAGTGGTTTGAAAGAGCCACGGGAGGCTGGGAGGAAACTCGCTCACTGGCCAGCGGCTCACCACCAGGGACCATGGATACTGGAGCGACTTCGGTGTGGAGCTGTGTGCCGGCGCCGTGGACACGTTTCCCTTGTTGGCCTCGGTCGGCGGCGGTGTTGTTATGTTGGTGGGATCGGTGGTGGCAGTGCCTGGCTCCCCTGTGTCCGGCCCATGCCCAGCGAGGCGGCCGCCAAGGTCCACCTCAACCTCTGGATCATCCGGGCGGACCGCGTTCACGGAAGTCAGCCAGGGAAGTGTAGCTGCAGAGTCTGAAACCAATTGTGACACGGAGGAGGACCACAATGGGTCAGCCGAGGCCCCAAGACCGGAACGTTGCATGATCGAGAGTTGTTTTGATTGTAATGATGCTACAGAGGCAAACCCTGCGATCAGCTGGTCCTTGCCCCTAAGTTCGGATTTCAGGCGGCGAATATCCTCCATTAAGCGTGAGTACTGAGACTTACAATCTACACACACAGCCATCCTAAATGTTGACGGTGTAGTAGCAGGCTACAACTCAAAGTGTCCTTCATCTGTGACTGTGTAGCCTACAGTATGAGGTTGGTTTTGTGGTGGTCGGGCCCAGATGCTATGCTAAAACCACGCCGGGCTGTGCCGGTGAACAGCGGCCTCAGCAGTCAAGACGCATGGTTTAAAAATAATAAAAATTATAAAAATAATAAAATGAGGTCGCAGGAGTGCGACCTCACCCTTCACGTTTCGGGAAGAGCACTAATGCCTCGTTTCCACCGAGTAGAGCGGGTCGGATCGGAGCGGTTCGGTCCGGGTAGTTTGGCTTTTTATTTGCCAAAAGTTGGGTAGGGTACGGTTTAAGCGCACCTAACCGCTCTGAGCCGCTCCAAATCTCAGTACTCCTCCGTAGGGGTATTAGCCATGGACATATAAAGAAATGGACACCGTATTGAAACATGGCGCCCATTCATTCCTATGAAAGCTGCTCATAGGCGCAGAGAAGCAACAAGGAAGCATAATCCGGAAATTCCATACGGCCCAAAGCATGACGTAGCATGGACGTAGCGGCATTATGGACCTATCAAGAAAGAGGGCGGCAAGCGTAGCGGACTGGAGGCGGGTGTCTCGTTCTGTAGCATCTAGCCTGGCGAAAACAAACTGAAAGCCGTTAAAAGCCGTTGGGCTAATAAAACGCTTGAGGTGGCGTTTTTGAAATGAGAAAACTTACATTTTAATAGTATATGGTCTAAAGATAAGTATGAGCCTATGATTGATATCCAGAAAAAATGTGCAGAGACACAATCTTGTTCGCCGCTTGTACTGTGTGGACAGGGACATCTGCCTACGGGCCGCATGAAAATAAGCTCCACCCCTTACCATGCAATACCAATGGGTTGGCCACATGTCCATGCTGGCTGCTCGGAGAAGGCAGCATCCTGGGGGCCTGGTACTAGCCGCCTGAAAGGGTGCCGAAAATGCGGAGCTACACACTGCCGTCATTTGATTGGCCGAAAGAATCATTTCCGCCATGTGTAGTCACCTCGGCAAGAGTCTTGTGTTTTGGCGAAAATGTGAGCACAGCACTGTTTATTGTGTGGTGTTTTTCCTTGTCAATAAATTAATCAGTTGGTTACACTGTGTCCCACTGCGTAGCTGCCGCAGCCAGCACTGTTCGCTCACTGTCTCTATGAGTTGCACCGAGCCGTCTCTGTGTGTTTACATTGTGGTAAAGGGGTGGAGCCTAATGCTGTAAAGGGGATAACACCCTGTTTTTCAGTTTATGATAATTAGCGGGAAATATTCCCTGGCGGACTTATATGCTCCCAGAGCATCTAATTCTTAGAGTGACAGGAAGCCAGTGTTAAGACCTCAGAACTGGGGTAATGTGATCCACTTTTTTGGTCCTAGTGAGGACTCGAGCAGCAGCGTTTTGAATTAGCTGAAGCTGTCTGATTGATTTTTTAGGAAGGCCTGCAAAGACACTATTACAGTAGTCAAGTCTACAAAAAATAAATGCATGGACAAGTTTTTCTAAGTCCTGCTGAGACAGTTAGCCCTTTTTGGGGCGGCAGTGGCGAAGTGGGTAGGGAGTCTGCCTCTGGAGTGCAGGGTCGGAGGTTCGATTCTCCGCCTACCCACATGTCGAAGTGTCCCTGGGCAAGACACTGAACCCCAAATTGCTCCCGATGGTTCAGACAGCGCCTTGCTTGGCAGCTACTGCCATCGGTGTTTGAGTGTATGTATATAAAAAAAAATGTGTATTGTGAAGCGCCTTGTGACCCTGGTCTGTGAAGGGCGCTATATAAATAAAGCTTACTTACTCCTAACATGGTAAGGGGAGGAGCCTAATGCTGTAAAGGGGAGGAGTCTAACGGGGTAAAGGGGAGGAGACTAACTGGGCAAAGGGGAGGGGCCTAATGATGTAAAGGGGAGGAGTCTAACGTGGTAAAGGGGAGGAGTCTAACGTGGTAAAGGGGAGGAGCCTAACACGGTAAAGGGGAGGAGCATAACTTGGTAAAGGGGAGGAGCCTAATGTGGTAAAGGGGAGGGGGCTAACGTGGTAAAGGGGAGGATCCTAACGCGTTAAAGGGGAGGAGCCTAACGTGGTAAAGGGGAGGGGCCTATTGTGGTAAAGGGGGGAGCCTAATGTGGTAAAGGGGAGGAGTCTAACGGGGTAAAGGGGAGGAGCCTATCGCGGTAAAGGGGAGGAGCCTATTGTGGTAAAGGGGAGGAGCATAATGCGGTAAAGGGGAGGAGCCTAACAGGGTAAATGGGAGGGGCCTAATGTGGTAAAGGGGAGGGGCCTATTGTGGTAAAGGGGAGGAGTCTAACGGGGTAAAGGGGAGGAGCCTATCGTGGTAAGGGGGGGAGCCTAACATTGTAAAGGGGAGGGGCCTAATGTGGTAAAGGGGAGGGGCCTATTGTGGTAAAGGGGAGGAGCCTAATGCTGTAAAGGGGAGGAGCCTATCGTGGTAAAGGGGAGGAGCCTAACATGGTAAAGGGGAGGAGCCTAACATGGTAAAGGGGAGGGGCCTAATGTGGTAAAGGGGAGGGGCCTATTGTGGTAAAGGGGAGGAGTCTAACGGGGTAAAGGGGAGGAGCCTATTGTGGTAAGGGGGAGGAGCCTAACATGGTAAAGGGGAGGGGCCTAATGTGGTAAAGGGGAGGGGCCTAATGTGGTAAAGGGGAGGGGCCTATTGTGGTAAAGGGGAGGGGCATAACTTTGTAAAGGGGAGGAGCCTAATGTGGTAAAGGGGAGGAGCCTAACGTGGTAAAGAGGAGGAGTCTAACGCAGTAAAGGGGAGCAGCCTAATGATGTAAAGGGGAGGAGTCTAACATGGTAAAGGGGAGGAGCCTAATGCTGTAAAGGGGAGGAGTCTAACATGGTAAAGGGGAGGAGCATAATGTGGTAAAGGGGAGGGGCCTATTGTGGTAAAGGGGTGGAGCCTAATGTTGTAAAGGGGATAACACCCTGTTTTTCAGTTTATGCTATTTAGCGGGAAATATTCCCTGGCGGACTTATATGCTCCCAGAGGCTTTTTTGTAGAGCACCCTAACATACACCTGTGTGAGAAATTTCAAGTCAATCGGAGTTACGGTGTGAGGGGCGTGGGCTCTCAAACTTTATTCAGTCGGGGCTTAATAACAGCGCTCCCTAAATTCAAAAAACTGTATAATAGCACACCATTCGGGGGAGGGACGGACGTTCTGTGAAATGTTTGCGTTTCTAAGTGAAACGGTGTGGGAGGAGTAGCAGCTCCAAATTTGCGGCAGAAGTAAGAAGAATAAGTATGGCGGAGAGTAATAATTACGGGCCCTCAATACATTGAGGGCCCGTACTTAATAAAACATAAAATAATTAAAACATTTAAAAATAATAAAAATAAATAAAAATTTTAAATTACAGGTTAAAACGGAAACAGTAAAGTCTTCAGACCTGATTTAAAAGAGCCGAGTGTTGAAGCAGACCTCAAGTCCCCTGGAAGTTTATTCCAGAGCTTGGGTGCATTAAAACTGAAGGCTGACTCTCCCTGTCTAGTCCTTACTCTGGGGACTGTCAGTAGCCCAGTGTCAGACGATCTGAGAGCTCTGACTGGTTTGTATGGGATCAGCAGGTCAGCGATGTATTTGGGGCCTAAACCATTTAGGGCTTTATAGACCAACATCAATATTTTAAAATCAATTCTTAGAGTGACAGGAAGCCAGTATTAAGACCTCAGAACTGGGGTAATGTGATCCACTTTTTTGGTCCTAGTGAGGACTCGAGCAGCAGCGTTTTGAATTAGCTGAAGCTGTCTGATTGATTTTTTAGGAAGGCCTGCAAAGACACTATTACAGTAGTCAAGTCTACAAAAAATAAATGCATGGACAAGTTTTTCTAAGTCCTAATGAGACAGTAGCCCTTTAATTCTTGATATATTTTTAAGGTGGTAGTAGGCTGACTTAGTAATTGATTTAATGTGTTTTTTGAAATTCAAGTTTGAATCTATGACTACTCCAAGATTTCTAGCTTGGTGTGTGCTTTCTAACATAACAGATTTAAGCTGTGCGCTGACTTTTAATTGTTCATCCCTGTTACCAAGGACAATGACTTCAGTTTTGTCGTTGTTTAATTGAAGAAAGTTTTGGCACATCCAGTCATTGATTTGTTCAATGCACTTACCCAGTGCTTGAATCGGACTGTAGTCTCCTGGTGATATGGTTATGTAAATTTGTGTGTCGTCTGCATAATTATGGTAACATAATTTGTTCTTGTTCATAATCTGAGCTAGTGGGAGCATGTAGATGTTAAACAGAAGAGGCCCAAGAATGGAACCTTGGGGGACCCCGCATTCAATATGTGTCCGCTCAGATGTGACATTGCCTATTGATACATAGTAGTCTCTGTCCTTTAAGTATGATTCAAACCAGTTTAGTACAGTTCCAGAAAGTCCAACCCAGTTTGCTAGTCGATCTAGTAATATGCTGTGGTCAACTGTGTCAAAAGCGGCACTGAGATCCAATAAAACTAATACAGAGCTTTTGCCACTGTCTGTGTTTAAGTGGATGTCATTGAGGACCTTAACCAGAGCGGTCTCAGTGCTGTGGTGTTGACGAAATCCTGACTGGAAAACATCAAAGCAGTTGTTCATTGCCATGTAGTTATTTAGCTGCTGATAGACAGCTTTTTCAATGATCTTGCTTAGAAATGGCAGGTTAGATATGGGCCTATAATTGTTCATGACTGATGTTTCTAGGTTGTTCTTTTTTAGGAGTGGCTCTATGACTGCTGTTTTCAGGGCCTGTGGGAATACACCTGTCCGAAGGGACATGTTGACAATTTCTTGGACATCTGAGGCCATACAGCTAAAAACAGTTTTAAAGAAACCTGTGGGTAGAATGTCAAGGTAACTGGAGGAGGAGTTCAGGTGTTGTATAATGTCCTCCAGGTTTTTCTGGTTAATCAGACAAAATTCTGTCATGGCATTTGGATTGATTTTAAGTGGGCACAGGGATAAAACATATCTTGAAACCGGTATTGATGTGATGACAGCTTATCTAATTTTATGAATTTTGTCAGTAAAGAAGGAGGCAAATTCATTGCAGGCCCTCGTGGAGAGAAGTTCAGATGCTACTGACACAGGAGGGTTTGTGAGCCTGTCAACAGTAGAAAACAGGGCACGTGCATTGTTGCTGTTTTTGGTGATAATGTCAGAGAAAAAAGACTGCCTTGCATTTCTCAGTTCTGAGTTAAAAGTGCGAAGTTTTCCTTTGAAGATGTCATAATGAACATTGAGATTTGATTTTCGCCACCTGCGTTCTGCTTTACGGCACTCTCTTTTTTCTATTCTGACCTGCGGGGCATTTCTCCAGGGAGATCTTTTTTTTACCAGAGACGGCCTTCACCTTAGTGGGTGCAATGGCATCAATAATATTTGTAATTTTTGAGTTGAAGTTATCCACAAACACATTAACTGAGATACAGGGGATGAGTGGAGTCTGAGAAAATGCTTGAACAAATTCCTCACTGGTGTTTTCAGTAATACACCGCTTCTTGATTACTTTTGTTTGGTTGCCTTTGTGTATAGTGACTGTACTTTCAAAAAACAAACATGAATGGTCGGAGAGACCCACATCAGTTACAGAAACCTTTGCAATGTCCAGGCCTTTGGAAATGATTAAGTCCAGGGTGTGACCTTTGTTATGTGTAGGCCGGTTCACATGCTGGGAAAGTCCAAAGTTTTCCAGGACATAGCACAGTTCTTTAGTACTTCTGTCCTCAGGTTTGTCAACATGTATATTAAAATCACCAACGATTAATACACAGTCAAACTCAATGCAGATTACAGACAGCAGTTCAGCAAAGTCATCAAAAAAGCTTGCACAGTATTTTGGTGGCCTGTAGATATTAATAAAAATGGCTCGAGAGGCTGAATTTAACTTGAGAGCCACATATTCAAATGAAACAAAATTTCCATAAGACATCTTTTTGCATTGTAGAGATTCATTAAATAAAATAGCAACTCCACCATCTTTCCTATGAACTCTGGCCTCACTCATGAAAGTGAAGTTTGGGGGGGTTGACTCGATAAGAACAGCTGAGCTGTTATCTTGGTCCAACCAAGTTTCAGTTAAAAACATAAAATCAAGATTGTGCTTGGAAATAAAATCATTAATTAAAAATGATTTACCTGACAAAGATCTGATGTTTAACAAGGCCAAACTTAGTGTGTTTGAATGCAAAGCATTGTCAGCCCTATATACTACAGCAGACTGTGGCTGAAGGGGAATGGATACCAGGTTTGAGAAATTTGCTGTATTAAAGTGACAAGTGTTTCTTGAACGTTTTGTGGGGTTAGTCACACAAACAGCAACAATATGGGGAGGTGAAGTAACCAATAGTGTACATGGTGATGCCGGAGGTGGACAGTAGGGGGTGCTGGAGACTCGAATGGTAACCTGAGATGAGTGCAGAGGAAGAGAGGTGTGGCCGATCTGTGGAGTGGGTGTGTGCCGAGTAAACAGTCACGCACGTGTGGAGGATTGCACTACATGCTGGATATTGCATGCCAGAATGTGGCTTCCATGGTGGGTTGGGTGAATCCCATCCCTTTTAAATAGTTCTGTCTGGTTCCAGAACAAATCAAAATTGTCGATAAAAAACATGTCATGTGATCTACAGCTGGACTGAAGCCATGCATTTAGCTGAAAGATCCTGCTGAATGATTCAGTGCCGCGAGAAGAGGAAATGGGGCCGGAAATAAAAATGGACTCAAAGCGGGGTTTTAGGACAGTGAAAAGGAGTTTAAAATCCCTTTTAGTTTCCTCAGACTCCCGGGCGGGAAGTGTTGTTTCGCCCTACATGAATCACGATGTTTGTGATGGATGACGGGAGAGAGGGCAGTAATTCTAAAAGCCTATCCACAATGACGGGGACTGTGGCACCAGGAAAGCAGCGTGTGATTGCGTTAAAAAAACGAATGTGCCTGGTTATGGAATCCCCGATAATCAATGTAGTGGGGGGGAAAAGAGGAGGAGGAGATGGTGAGGTTGTGTGTGAGCTGCCCGGGCAAGGAGGCGGTCGCTCACTTACCTCCGTCTGTGGGGCAGGCGACGGCCCGGGCTGGGAGACCTCCGCTGTTGACCTTGATTGAAGAGATCCAGGCCGAGGAAGACCCCATGATCGTCGGGTTACAGCCTCCTGCAGCATCGTCGTCCTGCGGTTGTTCTTCCTAGCACCGGAGCTGCGGTTGTTCTTCCCAGCGCCGGAGCTGCGAGCCGCCCGTGCAGCGCTGGTCACAGGAGTTGGGTCCGTTGACTCTGGATGCGGGGACGTCATCAAGGTGATCCATGGCGATATACGGCGTCAGCAACTCGAAGTGGTTTGAAAGAGCCACGGGAGGCTGGGAGGAAACTCGCTCACTGGCCAGCGGCTCACCACCAGGGACCATGGATACTGGAGCGACTTCGGTGTGGAGCTGTGTGCCGGCGCCGTGGACACGTTTCCCTTGTTGGCCTCGGTCGGCGGCGGTGTTGTTATGTTGGTGGGATCGGTGGTGGCAGTGCCTGGCTCCCCTGTGTCCGGCCCATGCCCAGCGAGGCGGCCGCCAAGGTCCACCTCAACCTCTGGATCATCCGGGCGGACCGCGTTCACGGAAGTCAGCCAGGGAAGTGTAGCTGCAGAGTCTGAAACCAATTGTGACACGGAGGAGGACCACAATGGGTCAGCCGGGGCCCCAAGACCGGAACGTTGCATGATCGAGAGTTGTTTTGATTGTAATGATGCTACAGAGGCAAACCCTGCGATCAGCTGGTCCTTGCCCCTAAGTTCGGATTTCAGGCGGCGATTATCCTCCATTAAGCGTGAGTACTGAGACTTACAATCTACACACACAGCCATCCTAAATGTTGACGGTGTAGTAGCAGGCTACAACTCAAAGTGTCCTTTATCTGTGACTGTGTAGCCTACAGTATGAGGTTGGTTTTGTGGTGGTCGGGCCCAGATGCTATGCTAAAACCACGCCGGGCTGTGCCGGTGAACAGCGGCCTCAGCAGTCAAGACGCATGGTTTAAAAATAATAAAAATTATAAAAATAATAAAATGAGGTCGCAGGAGTGCGACCTCACCCTTCACGTTTCGGGAAGAGCACTAATGCCTCGTTTCCACCGAGTAGAGCGGGTCGGATCGGAGCGGTTCGGTCCGGGTAGTTTGGCTTTTTATTTGCCAAAAGTTGGGTAGGGTACGGTTTAAGCGCACCTAACCGCTCTGAGCCGCTCCAAATCTCAGTACTCCTCCGTAGGGGTATTAGCCATGGACATATAAAGAAATGGACACCGTATTGAAACATGGCGCCCATTCATTCCTATGAAAGCTGCTCATAGGCGCAGAGAAGCAACAAGGAAGCATAATCCGGAAATTCCATACGGCCCAAAGCATGACGTAGCATGGACGTAGCGGCATTATGGACCTATCAAGAAAGAGGGCGGCAAGCGTAGCGGACTGGAGGCGGGTGTCTCGTTCTGTAGCATCTAGCCTGGCGAAAACAAACTGAAAGCCGTTAAAAGCCGTTGGGCTAATAAAACGCTTGAGGTGGCGTTTTTGAAATGAGAAAACTTACATTTTAATAGTATATGGTCTAAAGATAAGTATGAGCCTATGATTGATATCCAGAAAAAATGTGCAGAGACACAATCTTGTTCGCCGCTTGTACTGTGTGGACAGGGACATCTGCCTACGGGCCGCATGAAAATAAGCTCCACCCCTTACCATGCAATACCAATGGGTTGGCCACATGTCCATGCTGGCTGCTCGGAGAAGGCAGCATCCTGGGGGCCTGGTACTAGCCGCCTGAAAGGGTGCCGAAAATGCGGAGCTACACACTGCCGTCATTTGATTGGCCGAAAGAATCATTTCCGCCATGTGTAGTCACCTCGGCAAGAGTCTTGTGTTTTGGCGAAAATGTGAGCACAGCACTGTTTATTGTGTGGTGTTTTTCCTTGTCAATAAATTAATCAGTTGGTTACACTGTGTCCCACTGCGTAGCTGCCGCAGCCAGCACTGTTCGCTCACTGTCTCTATGAGTTGCACCGAGCCGTCTCTGTGTGTTTACATTGTGGTAAAGGGGTGGAGCCTAATGCTGTAAAGGGGATAACACCCTGTTTTTCAGTTTATGATAATTACCGGGAAATATTCCCTGGCGGACTTATATGCTCCCAGAGCATCTAATTCTTAGAGTGACAGGAAGCCAGTGTTAAGACCTCAGAACTGGGGTAATGTGATCCACTTTTTTGGTCCTAGTGAGGACTCGAGCAGCAGCGTTTTGAATTAGCTGAAGCTGTCTGATTGATTTTTTAGGAAGGCCTGCAAAGACACTATTACAGTAGTCAAGTCTACAAAAAATAAATGCATGGACAAGTTTTTCTAAGTCCTGCTGAGACAGTTAGCCCTTTTTGGGGCGGCAGTGGCGAAGTGGGTAGGGAGTCTGCCTCTGGAGTGCAGGGTCGGAGGTTCGATTCCCCGCCTACCCACATGTCGAAGTGTCCCTGGGCAAGACACTGAACCCCAAATTGCTCCCGATGGTTCAGACAGCGCCTTGCTTGGCAGCTACTGCCATCGGTGTTTGAGTGTATGTATATAAAAAAAAATGTGTATTGTGAAGCGCCTTGTGACCCTGGTCTGTGAAGGGCGCTATATAAATAAAGCTTACTTACTCCTAACATGGTAAGGGGAGGAGCCTAATGCTGTAAAGGGGAGGAGTCTAACGGGGTAAAGGGGAGGAGACTAACTGGGCAAAGGGGAGGGGCCTAATGATGTAAAGGGGAGGAGTCTAACGTGGTAAAGGGGAGGAGCCTAACACGGTAAAGGGGAGGAGCATAACTTGGTAAAGGGGAGGAGCCTAATGTGGTAAAGGGGAGGGGGCTAACGTGGTAAAGGGGAGGATCCTAACGCGTTAAAGGGGAGGAGCCTAACGTGGTAAAGGGGAGGGGCCTATTGTGGTAAAGGGGGGAGCCTAATGTGGTAAAGGGGAGGAGTCTAACGGGGTAAAGGGGAGGAGCCTGTCGCGGTAAAGGGGAGGAGCCTAAGGGGAGGAGCCTAACATGGTACGGGGAGGAGCCTAATGGGGTAAAGGGGAGGAGCCTAACGTGGTAAAGGGGAGGAGCCTATTGGGGTAAAGGGGAGGAGCCTATTGTGGTAAAGGGGAGGAGCCTAATGTGGTAAAGGGGAGGAGCCTAACACGGTAAAGGGGAGGAGTCTAACAGGGTAAATGGGAGGAGCCTAACATGGTAAAGGGGAGGAGTCTAATGTTGTAAAGGGGAGGAGCCTATCGTGGTAAAGGGGAGGAGCCTAACATGGTAAAGGGGAGGGGCCTAACGTGGTAAAGGGGAGGGGCATAATGTGGTAAAGGGGAGGGGCCTATTGTGGTAAAGGGGAGGAGTCTAACGGGGTAAAGGGGAGGAGCCTATCGTGGTAAAGGGGAGGAGCCTAACATGGTAAAGGGGAGGGGCCTAATATGGTAAAGGGGAGGGGCCTATTGTGGTAAAGGGGAGGGGCATAACTTTGTAAAGGGGAGGAGCCTATTGTGGTAAAGGGGAGGAGCCTAACGCGGTAAAGAGGAGGAGTCTAACGCAGTAAAGGGGAGGAGCCTAATGATGTAAATGGGAGGAGTCTAACATGGTAAAGGGGAGGAGCCTAATGTGGTAAAGGGGATGAGCCTAATGCTGTAAAGGGGAGGAGTCTAACATGGTAAAGGGGAGGAGCATAATGTGGTAAAGGGGAGGGGCCTATTGTGGTAAAGGGGTGGAGCCTAATGTTGTAAAGGGGATAACACCCTGTTTTTCAGTTTATGCTATTTAGCGGGAAATATTCCCTGGCGGACTTATATGCTCCCAGAGGCTTTTTTGTAGAGCACCCTAACATGTGGTAAAGGGGAGGAGTCTAACGGGGTAAAGGGGAGGAGCCTGTCGCGGTAAAGGGGAGGAGCCTAAGGGGAGGAGCCTAACATGGTAAGGGGAGGAGCCTAATGGGGTAAAGGGGAGGAGCCTAACGTGGTAAAGGGGAGGAGCCTATTGGGGTAAAGGGGAGGAGCCTATTGTGGTAAAGGGGAGGAGCCTAATGTGGTAAAGGGGAGGAGCCTAACACGGTAAAGGGGAGGAGTCTAACAGGGTAAATGGGAGGAGCCTAACATGGTAAAGGGGAGGAGTCTAATGTTGTAAAGGGGAGGAGCCTATCGTGGTAAAGGGGAGGAGCCTAACATGGTAAAGGGGAGGGGCCTAACGTGGTAAAGGGGAGGGGCATAATGTGGTAAAGGGGAGGGGCCTATTGTGGTAAAGGGGAGGAGTCTAACGGGGTAAAGGGGAGGAGCCTATCGTGGTAAAGGGGAGGAGCCTAACATGGTAAAGGGGAGGGGCCTAATATGGTAAAGGGGAGGGGCCTATTGTGGTAAAGGGGAGGGGCATAACTTTGTAAAGGGGAGGAGCCTATTGTGGTAAAGGGGAGGAGCCTAACGCGGTAAAGAGGAGGAGTCTAACGCAGTAAAGGGGAGGAGCCTAATGATGTAAATGGGAGGAGTCTAACATGGTAAAGGGGAGGAGCCTAATGTGGTAAAGGGGATGAGCCTAATGCTGTAAAGGGGAGGAGTCTAACATGGTAAAGGGGAGGAGCATAATGTGGTAAAGGGGAGGGGCCTATTGTGGTAAAGGGGTGGAGCCTAATGTTGTAAAGGGGATAACACCCTGTTTTTCAGTTTATGCTATTTAGCGGGAAATATTCCCTGGCGGACTTATATGCTCCCAGAGGCTTTTTTGTAGAGCACCCTAACATACACCTGTGTGAGAAATTTCAAGTCAATCGGAGTTACGGTGTGAGGGGCGTGGGCTCTCAAACTTTATTCAGTCGGGGCTTAATAACAGCGCCCCCTAAATTCAAAAAACTGTATAATAGCACACCATTCGGGGTAGGGACGGACGTTCTGTGAAATTTTTGCGTTTCTAAGTGAAACGGTGTGGGAGGAGTAGCAGCTCCAAATTTGCGGCAGAAGTAAGAAGAATAAGTATGGCGGAGAGTAATAATTACGGGCCCTCAATACATAAAATAATTAAAACATTTAAAAATAATAAAAATAAATAAAAATTTTAAATTACAGGTTAAAACGGAAACAGTAAAGTCTTCAGACCTGATTTAAAAGAGCCGAGTGTTGAAGCAGACCTCAAGTCCCCTGGAAGTTTATTCCAGAGCTTGGGTGCATTAAAACTGAAGGCTGACTCTCCCTGTCTAGTCCTTACTCTGGGGACTGTCAGTAGCCCAGTGTCAGACGATCTGAGAGCTCTGACTGGTTTGTATGGGATCAGCAGGTCAGCGATGTATTTGGGGCCTAAACCATTTAGGGCTTTATAGACCAACATCAATATTTTAAAATCAATTCTTAGAGTGACAGGAAGCCAGTATTAAGACCTCAGAACTGGGGTAATGTGATCCACTTTTTTGGTCCTAGTGAGGACTCGAGCAGCAGCGTTTTGAATTAGCTGAAGCTGTCTGATTGATTTTTTAGGAAGGCCTGCAAAGACACTATTACAGTAGTCAAGTCTACAAAAAATAAATGCATGGACAAGTTTTTCTAAGTCCTAATGAGACAGTAGCCCTTTAATTCTTGATATATTTTTAAGGTGGTAGTAGGCTGACTTAGTAATTGATTTAATGTGTTTTTTGAAATTCAAGTTTGAATCTATGACTACTCCAAGATTTCTAGCTTGGTGTGTGCTTTCTAACATAACAGATTTAAGCTGTGCGCTGACTTTTAATTGTTCATCCCTGTTACCAAGGACAATGACTTCAGTTTTGTCGTTGTTTAATTGAAGAAAGTTTTGGCACATCCAGTCATTGATTTGTTCAATGCACTTACCCAGTGCTTGAATCGGACTGTAGTCTCCTGGTGATATGGTTATGTAAATTTGTGTGTCGTCTGCATAATTATGGTAACATAATTTGTTCTTGTTCATAATCTGAGCTAGTGGGAGCATGTAGATGTTAAACAGAAGAGGCCCAAGAATGGAACCTTGGGGGACCCCGCATTCAATATGTGTCCGCTCAGATGTGACATTGCCTATTGATACATAGTAGTCTCTGTCCTTTAAGTATGATTCAAACCAGTTTAGTACAGTTCCAGAAAGTCCAACCCAGTTTGCTAGTCGATCTAGTAATATGCTGTGGTCAACTGTGTCAAAAGCGGCACTGAGATCCAATAAAACTAATACAGAGCTTTTGCCACTGTCTGTGTTTAAGTGGATGTCATTGAGGACCTTAACCAGAGCGGTCTCAGTGCTGTGGTGTTGACAAAATCCTGACTGGAAAACATCAAAGCAGTTGTTCATTGCCATGTAGTTATTTAGCTGCTGATAGACAGCTTTTTCAATGATCTTGCTTAGAAATGGCAGGTTAGATATGGGCCTATAATTGTTCATGACTGATGTTTCTAGGTTGTTCTTTTTTAGGAGTGGCTTGATGACTGCTGTTTTCAGGGCCTGTGGGAATACACCTGTCCGAAGGGACATGTTGACAATTTCTTGGACATCTGAGGCCATACAGCTAAAAACAGTTTTAAAGAAACCTGTGGGTAGAATGTCAAGGTAACTGGAGGAGGAGTTCAGGTGTTGTATAATGTCCTCCAGGTTTTTCTGGTTAATCAGACAAAATTCTGTCATGGCATTTGGATTGATTTTAAGTGGGCACAGGGATAAAACATATCTTGAAACCGGTATTGATGTGATGACAGCTTATCTAATTTTATGAATTTTGTCAGTAAAGAAGGAGGCAAATTCATTGCAGGCCCTCGTGGAGAGAAGTTCAGATGCTACTGACACAGGAGGGTTTGTGAGCCTGTCAACAGTAGAAAACAGGGCACATGCATTGTTGCTGTTTTTTGTGATAATGTCAGAGAAAAAAGACTGCCTTGCATTTCTCAGTTCTGAGTTAAAAGTGCGAAGTTTTCCTTTGAAGATGTCATAATGAACATTGAGATTTGATTTTCGCCACCTGCGTTCTGCTTTACGGCACTCTCTTTTTTCTATTCTGACCTGCGGGGCATTTCTCCAGGGAGATCTTTTTTTTACCAGAGACGGCCTTCACCTTAGTGGGTGCAATGGCATCAATAATATTTGTAATTTTTGAGTTGAAGTTATCCACAAACACATTAACTGAGATACAGGGGATGAGTGGAGTCTGAGAAAATGCTTGAACAAATTCCTCACTGGTGTTTTCAGTAATACACCGCTTCTTGATTACTTTTGTTTGGTTGCCTTTGTGTATAGTGACTGTACTTTCAAAAAACAAACATGAATGGTCGGAGAGACCCACATCAGTTACAGAAACCTTTGCAATGTCCAGGCCTTTGGAAATGATTAAGTCCAGGGTGTGACCTTTGTTATGTGTAGGCCGGTTCACATGCTGGGAAAGTCCAAAGTTTTCCAGGACATAGCACAGTTCTTTAGTACTTCTGTCCTCAGGTTTGTCAACATGTATATTAAAATCACCAACGATTAATACACAGTCAAACTCAATGCAGATTACAGACAGCAGTTCAGCAAAGTCATCAAAAAAGCTTGCACAGTATTTTGGTGGCCTGTAGATATTAATAAAAATGGCTCGAGAGGCTGAATTTAACTTGAGAGCCACATATTCAAATGAAACAAAATTTCCATAAGACATCTTTTTGCATTGTAGAGATTCATTAAATAAAATAGCAACTCCACCATCTTTCCTATGAACTCTGGCCTCACTCATGAAAGTGAAGTTTGGGGGGGTTGACTCGATAAGAACAGCTGAGCTGTTATCTTGGTCCAACCAAGTTTCAGTTAAAAACATAAAATCAAGATTGTGCTTGGAAATAAAATCATTAATTAAAAATGATTTACCTGACAAAGATCTGATGTTTAACAAGGCCAAACTTAGTGTGTTTGAATGCAAAGCATTGTCAGCCCTATATACTACAGCAGACTGTGGCTGAAGGGGAATGGATACCAGGTTTGAGAAATTTGCTGTATTAAAGTGACAAGTGTTTCTTGAACGTTTTGTGGGGTTAGTCACACAAACAGCAACAATATGGGGAGGTGAAGTAACCAATAGTGTACATGGTGATGCCGGAGGTGGACAGTAGGGGGTGCTGGAGACTCGAATGGTAACCTGAGATGAGTGCAGAGGAAGAGAGGTGTGGCCGATCTGTGGAGTGGGTGTGTGCCGAGTAAACAGTCACGCACGTGTGGAGGATTGCACTACATGCTGGATATTGCATGCCAGAATGTGGCTTCCATGGTGGGTTGGGTGAATCCCATCCCTTTTAAATAGTTCTGTCTGGTTCCAGAACAAATCAAAATTGTCGATAAAAAACATGTCATGTGATCTACAGCTGGACTGAAGCCATGCATTTAGCTGAAAGATCCTGCTGAATGATTCAGTGCCGCGAGAAGAGGAAATGGGGCCGGAAATAAAAATGGACTCAAAGCGGGGTTTTAGGACAGTGAAAAGGAGTTTAAAATCCCTTTTAGTTTCCTCAGACTCCCGGCGGGAAGTGTTGTTTCGCCCTACATGAATCACGATGTTTGTGATGGATGACGGGAGAGAGGGCAGTAATTCTAAAAGCCTATCCACAATGACGGGGACTGTGGCACCAGGAAAGCAGCGTGTGATTGCGTTAAAAAAACGAATGTGCCTGGTTATGGAATCCCCGATAATCAATGTAGTGGGGGGGAAAAGAGGAGGAGGAGATGGTGAGGTTGTGTGTGAGCTGCCCGGGCAAGGAGGCGGTCGCTCACTTACCTCCGTCTGTGGGGCAGGCGACGGCCCGGGCTTGGAGACCTCCGCTGTTGACCTTGATTGAAGAGATCCAGGCCGAGGAAGACCCCATGATCGTCGGGTTACAGCCTCCTGCAGCATCGTCGTCCTGCGGTTGTTCTTCCTAGCACCGGAGCTGCGGTTGTTCTTCCCAGCGCCGGAGCTGCGAGCCGCCCGTGCAGCGCTGGTCACAGGAGTTGGGTCCGTTGACTCTGGATGCGGGGACGTCATCAAGGTGATCCATGGCGATATACGGCGTCAGCAACTCGAAGTGGTTTGAAAGAGCCACGGGAGGCTGGGAGGAAACTCGCTCACTGGCCAGCGGCTCACCACCAGGGACCATGGATACTGGAGCGACTTCGGTGTGGAGCTGTGTGCCGGCGCCGTGGACACGTTTCCCTTGTTGGCCTCGGTCGGCGGCGGTGTTGTTATGTTGGTGGGATCGGTGGTGGCAGTGCCTGGCTCCCCTGTGTCCGGCCCATGCCCAGCGAGGCGGCCGCCAAGGTCCACCTCAACCTCTGGATCATCCGGGCGGACCGCGTTCACGGAAGTCAGCCAGGGAAGTGTAGCTGCAGAGTCTGAAACCAATTGTGACACGGAGGAGGACCACAATGGGTCAGCCGGGGCCCCAAGACCGGAACGTTGCATGATCGAGAGTTGTTTTGATTGTAATGATGCTACAGAGGCAAACCCTGCGATCAGCTGGTCCTTGCCCCTAAGTTCGGATTTCAGGCGGCGAATATCCTCCATTAAGCGTGAGTACTGAGACTTACAATCTACACACACAGCCATCCTAAATGTTGACGGTGTAGTAGCAGGCTACAACTCAAAGTGTCCTTTATCTGTGACTGTGTAGCCTACAGTATGAGGTTGGTTTTGTGGTGGTCGGGCCCAGATGCTATGCTAAAACCACGCCGGGCTGTGCCGGTGAACAGCGGCCTCAGCAGTCAAGACGCATGGTTTAAAAATAATAAAAATTATAAAAATAATAAAATGAGGTCGCAGGAGTGCGACCTCACCCTTCACGTTTCGGGAAGAGCACTAATGCCTCGTTTCCACCGAGTAGAGCGGGTCGGATCGGAGCGGTTCGGTCCGGGTAGTTTGGCTTTTTATTTGCCAAAAGTTGGGTAGGGTACGGTTTAAGCGCACCTAACCGCTCTGAGCCGCTCCAAATCTCAGTACTCCTCCGTAGGGGTATTAGCCATGGACATATAAAGAAATGGACACCGTATTGAAACATGGCGCCCATTCATTCCTATGAAAGCTGCTCATAGGCGCAGAGAAGCAACAAGGAAGCATAATCCGGAAATTCCATACGGCCCAAAGCATGACGTAGCATGGACGTAGCGGCATTATGGACCTATCAAGAAAGAGGGCGGCAAGCGTAGCGGACTGGAGGCGGGTGTCTCGTTCTGTAGCATCTAGCCTGGCGAAAACAAACTGAAAGCCGTTAAAAGCCGTTGGGCTAATAAAACGCTTGAGGTGGCGTTTTTGAAATGAGAAAACTTACATTTTAATAGTATATGGTCTAAAGATAAGTATGAGCCTATGATTGATATCCAGAAAAAATGTGCAGAGACACAATCTTGTTCGCCGCTTGTACTGTGTGGACAGGGACATCTGCCTACGGGCCGCATGAAAATAAGCTCCACCCCTTACCATGCAATACCAATGGGTTGGCCACATGTCCATGCTGGCTGCTCGGAGAAGGCAGCATCCTGGGGGCCTGGTACTAGCCGCCTGAAAGGGTGCCGAAAATGCGGAGCTACACACTGCCGTCATTTGATTGGCCGAAAGAATCATTTCCGCCATGTGTAGTCACCTCGGCAAGAGTCTTGTGTTTTGGCGAAAATGTGAGCACAGCACTGTTTATTGTGTGGTGTTTTTCCTTGTCAATAAATTAATCAGTTGGTTACACTGTGTCCCACTGCGTAGCTGCCGCAGCCAGCACTGTTCGCTCACTGTCTCTATGAGTTGCACCGAGCCGTCTCTGTGTGTTTACATTGTGGTAAAGGGGTGGAGCCTAATGCTGTAAAGGGGATAACACCCTGTTTTTCAGTTTATGATAATTACCGGGAAATATTCCCTGGCGGACTTATATGCTCCCAGAGCATCTAATTCTTAGAGTGACAGGAAGCCAGTGTTAAGACCTCAGAACTGGGGTAATGTGATCCACTTTTTTGGTCCTAGTGAGGACTCGAGCAGCAGCGTTTTGAATTAGCTGAAGCTGTCTGATTGATTTTTTAGGAAGGCCTGCAAAGACACTATTACAGTAGTCAAGTCTACAAAAAATAAATGCATGGACAAGTTTTTCTAAGTCCTGCTGAGACAGTTAGCCCTTTTTGGGGCGGCAGTGGCGAAGTGGGTAGGGAGTCTGCCTCTGGAGTGCAGGGTCGGAGGTTCGATTCCCCGCCTACCCACATGTCGAAGTGTCCCTGGGCAAGACACTGAACCCCAAATTGCTCCCGATGGTTCAGACAGCGCCTTGCTTGGCAGCTACTGCCATCGGTGTTTGAGTGTATGTATATAAAAAAAAATGTGTATTGTGAAGCGCCTTGTGACCCTGGTCTGTGAAGGGCGCTATATAAATAAAGCTTACTTACTCCTAACATGGTAAGGGGAGGAGCCTAATGCTGTAAAGGGGAGGAGTCTAACGGGGTAAAGGGGAGGAGACTAACTGGGCAAAGGGGAGGGGCCTAATGATGTAAAGGGGAGGAGTCTAACGTGGTAAAGGGGAGGAGCCTAACACGGTAAAGGGGAGGAGCATAACTTGGTAAAGGGGAGGAGCCTAATGTGGTAAAGGGGAGGGGCCTAACGTGGTAAAGGGGAGGATCCTAACGTGGTAAAGGGGAGGAGCCTAACGTGGTAAAGGGGAGGGGCCTATTGTGGTAAAGGGGGGAGCCTAATGTGGTAAAGGGGAGGAGTCTAACGGGGTAAAGGGGAGGAGCCTGTCGCGGTAAAGGGGAGGAGCCTAACATGGTAAGGGGAGGAGCCTAATGGGGTAAAGGGGAGGAGCCTAACGTGGTAAAGGGGGGGAGCCTAATGGGGTAAAGGGGAGGAGCCTATTGTGGTAAAGGGGAGGAGCCTAATGTGGTAAAGGGGAGGAGTCTAACAGGGTAAATGGGAGGAGCCTAACACGGTAAAGGGGAGGAGTCTAATGTTGTAAAGGGGAGGAGCCTATCGTGGTAAAGGGGAGGAGCCTAACGTGGTAAAGGGGAGGGGCCTAATGCGGTAAAGGGGAGGGGCCTATTGTGGTAAAGGGGAGGAGTCTAACGGGGTAAAGGGGAGGAGCCTATCGTGGTAAAGGGGAGGAGCCTAACATGGTAAAGGAGAGGGGCCTAATATGGTAAAGGGGAGGGGCCTATTGTGGTAAAGGGGAGGGGCATAACTTTGTAAAGGGGAGGAGCCTATTGTGGTAAAGGGGAGGAGCCTAACGCGGTAAAGAGGAGGAGTCTAACGCAGTAAAGGGGAGGAGCCTAATGATGTAAATGGGAGGAGTCTAACATGGTAAAGGGGAGGAGCCTAATGTGGTAAAGGGGAGGAGCCTAATGCTGTAAAGGGGAGGAGTCTAACATGGTAAAGGGGAGGAGCATAATGTGGTAAAGGGGAGGGGCCTATTGTGGTAAAGGGGTGGAGCCTAATGTTGTAAAGGGGATAACACCCTGTTTTTCAGTTTATGCTATTTAGCGGGAAATATTCCCTGGCGGACTTATATGCTCCCAGAGGCTTTTTTGTAGAGCACCCTAACATACACCTGTGTGAGAAATTTCAAGTCAATCGGAGTTACGGTGTGAGGGGCGTGGGCTCTCAAACTTTATTCAGTCGGGGCTTAATAACAGCGCCCCCTAAATTCAAAAAACTGTATAATAGCACACCATTCGGGGTAGGGACGGACGTTCTGTGAAATTTTTGCGTTTCTAAGTGAAACGGTGTGGGAGGAGTAGCAGCTCCAAATTTGCGGCAGAAGTAAGAAGAATAAGTATGGCGGAGAGTAATAATTACGGGCCCTCAATACATTGAGGGCCCGTACTTAATAAAACATAAAATAATTAAAACATTTAAAAATAATAAAAATAAATAAAAATTTTAAATTACAGGTTAAAACGGAAACAGTAAAGTCTTCAGACCTGATTTAAAAGAGCCGAGTGTTGAAGCAGACCTCAAGTCCCCTGGAAGTTTATTCCAGAGCTTGGGTGCATTAAAACTGAAGGCTGACTCTCCCTGTCTAGTCCTTACTCTGGGGACTGTCAGTAGCCCAGTGTCAGACGATCTGAGAGCTCTGACTGGTTTGTATGGGATCAGCAGGTCAGCGATGTATTTGGGGCCTAAACCATTTAGGGCTTTATAGACCAACATCAATATTTTAAAATCAATTCTTAGAGTGACAGGAAGCCAGTATTAAGACCTCAGAACTGGGGTAATGTGATCCACTTTTTTGGTCCTAGTGAGGACTCGAGCAGCAGCGTTTTGAATTAGCTGAAGCTGTCTGATTGATTTTTTAGGAAGGCCTGCAAAGACACTATTACAGTAGTCAAGTCTACAAAAAATAAATGCATGGACAAGTTTTTCTAAGTCCTAATGAGACAGTAGCCCTTTAATTCTTGATATATTTTTAAGGTGGTAGTAGGCTGACTTAGTAATTGATTTAATGTGTTTTTTGAAATTCAAGTTTGAATCTATGACTACTCCAAGATTTCTAGCTTGGTGTGTGCTTTCTAACATAACAGATTTAAGCTGTGCGCTGACTTTTAATTGTTCATCCCTGTTACCAAGGACAATGACTTCAGTTTTGTCGTTGTTTAATTGAAGAAAGTTTTGGCACATCCAGTCATTGATTTGTTCAATGCACTTACCCAGTGCTTGAATCGGACTGTAGTCTCCTGGTGATATGGTTATGTAAATTTGTGTGTCGTCTGCATAATTATGGTAACATAATTTGTTCTTGTTCATAATCTGAGCTAGTGGGAGCATGTAGATGTTAAACAGAAGAGGCCCAAGAATGGAACCTTGGGGGACCCCGCATTCAATATGTGTCCGCTCAGATGTGACATTGCCTATTGATACATAGTAGTCTCTGTCCTTTAAGTATGATTCAAACCAGTTTAGTACAGTTCCAGAAAGTCCAACCCAGTTTGCTAGTCGATCTAGTAATATGCTGTGGTCAACTGTGTCAAAAGCGGCACTGAGATCCAATAAAACTAATACAGAGCTTTTGCCACTGTCTGTGTTTAAGTGGATGTCATTGAGGACCTTAACCAGAGCGGTCTCAGTGCTGTGGTGTTGACGAAATCCTGACTGGAAAACATCAAAGCAGTTGTTCATTGCCATGTAGTTATTTAGCTGCTGATAGACAGCTTTTTCAATGATCTTGCTTAGAAATGGCAGGTTAGATATGGGCCTATAATTGTTCATGACTGATGTTTCTAGGTTGTTCTTTTTTAGGAGTGGCTTGATGACTGCTGTTTTCAGGGCCTGTGGGAATACACCTGTCCGAAGGGACATGTTGACAATTTCTTGGACATCTGAGGCCATACAGCTAAAAACAGTTTTAAAGAAACCTGTGGGTAGAATGTCAAGGTAACTGGAGGAGGAGTTCAGGTGTTGTATAATGTCCTCCAGGTTTTTCTGGTTAATCAGACAAAATTCTGTCATGGCATTTGGATTGATTTTAAGTGGGCACAGGGATAAAACATATCTTGAAACCGGTATTGATGTGATGACAGCTTATCTAATTTTATGAATTTTGTCAGTAAAGAAGGAGGCAAATTCATTGCAGGCCCTCGTGGAGAGAAGTTCAGATGCTACTGACACAGGAGGGTTTGTGAGCCTGTCAACAGTAGAAAACAGGGCACGTGCATTGTTGCTGTTTTTGGTGATAATGTCAGAGAAAAAAGACTGCCTTGCATTTCTCAGTTCTGAGTTAAAAGTGCGAAGTTTTCCTTTGAAGATGTCATAATGAACATTGAGATTTGATTTTCGCCACCTGCGTTCTGCTTTACGGCACTCTCTTTTTTCTATTCTGACCTGCGGGGCATTTCTCCAGGGAGATCTTTTTTTTACCAGAGACGGCCTTCACCTTAGTGGGTGCAATGGCATCAATAATATTTGTAATTTTTGAGTTGAAGTTATCCACAAACACATTAACTGAGATACAGGGGATGAGTGGAGTCTGAGAAAATGCTTGAACAAATTCCTCACTGGTGTTTTCAGTAATACACCGCTTCTTGATTACTTTTGTTTGGTTGCCTTTGTGTATAGTGACTGTACTTTCAAAAAACAAACATGAATGGTCGGAGAGACCCACATCAGTTACAGAAACCTTTGCAATGTCCAGGCCTTTGGAAATGATTAAGTCCAGGGTGTGACCTTTGTTATGTGTAGGCCGGTTCACATGCTGGGAAAGTCCAAAGTTTTCCAGGACATAGCACAGTTCTTTAGTACTTCTGTCCTCAGGTTTGTCAACATGTATATTAAAATCACCAACGATTAATACACAGTCAAACTCAATGCAGATTACAGACAGCAGTTCAGCAAAGTCATCAAAAAAGCTTGCACAGTATTTTGGTGGCCTGTAGATATTAATAAAAATGACTCGAGAGGCTGAATTTAACTTGAGAGCCACATATTCAAATGAAACAAAATTTCCATAAGACATCTTTTTGCATTGTAGAGATTCATTAAATAAAATAGCAACTCCACCATCTTTCCTATGAACTCTGGCCTCACTCATGAAAGTGAAGTTTGGGGGGGTTGACTCGATAAGAACAGCTGAGCTGTTATCTTGGTCCAACCAAGTTTCAGTTAAAAACATAAAATCAAGATTGTGCTTGGAAATAAAATCATTAATTAAAAATGATTTACCTGACAAAGATCTGATGTTTAACAAGGCCAAACTTAGTGTGTTTGAATGCAAAGCATTGTCAGCCCTATATACTACAGCAGACTGTGGCTGAAGGGGAATGGATACCAGGTTTGAGAAATTTGCTGTATTAAAGTGACAAGTGTTTCTTGAACGTTTTGTGGGGTTAGTCACACAAACAGCAACAATATGGGGAGGTGAAGTAACCAATAGTGTACATGGTGATGCCGGAGGTGGACAGTAGGGGGTGCTGGAGACTCGAATGGTAACCTGAGATGAGTGCAGAGGAAGAGAGGTGTGGCCGATCTGTGGAGTGGGTGTGTGCCGAGTAAACAGTCACGCACGTGTGGAGGATTGCACTACATGCTGGATATTGCATGCCAGAATGTGGCTTCCATGGTGGGTTGGGTGAATCCCATCCCTTTTAAATAGTTCTGTCTGGTTCCAGAACAAATCAAAATTGTCGATAAAAAACATGTCATGTGATCTACAGCTGGACTGAAGCCATGCATTTAGCTGAAAGATCCTGCTGAATGATTCAGTGCCGCGAGAAGAGGAAATGGGGCCGGAAATAAAAATGGACTCAAAGCGGGGTTTTAGGACAGTGAAAAGGAGTTTAAAATCCCTTTTAGTTTCCTCAGACTCCCGGCGGGAAGTGTTGTTTCGCCCTACATGAATCACGATGTTTGTGATGGATGACGGGAGAGAGGGCAGTAATTCTAAAAGCCTATCCACAATGACGGGGACTGTGGCACCAGGAAAGCAGCGTGTGATTGCGTTAAAAAAACGAATGTGCCTGGTTATGGAATCCCCGATAATCAATGTAGTGGGGGGGAAAAGAGGAGGAGGAGATGGTGAGGTTGTGTGTGAGCTGCCCGGGCAAGGAGGCGGTCGCTCACTTACCTCCGTCTGTGGGGCAGGCGACGGCCCGGGCTTGGAGACCTCCGCTGTTGACCTTGATTGAAGAGATCCAGGCCGAGGAAGACCCCATGATCGTCGGGTTACAGCCTCCTGCAGCATCGTCGTCCTGCGGTTGTTCTTCCTAGCACCGGAGCTGCGGTTGTTCTTCCCAGCGCCGGAGCTGCGAGCCGCCCGTGCAGCGCTGGTCACAGGAGTTGGGTCCGTTGACTCTGGATGCGGGGACGTCATCAAGGTGATCCATGGCGATATACGGCGTCAGCAACTCGAAGTGGTTTGAAAGAGCCACGGGAGGCTGGGAGGAAACTCGCTCACTGGCCAGCGGCTCACCACCAGGGACCATGGATACTGGAGCGACTTCGGTGTGGAGCTGTGTGCCGGCGCCGTGGACACGTTTCCCTTGTTGGCCTCGGTCGGCGGCGGTGTTGTTATGTTGGTGGGATCGGTGGTGGCAGTGCCTGGCTCCCCTGTGTCCGGCCCATGCCCAGCGAGGCGGCCGCCAAGGTCCACCTCAACCTCTGGATCATCCGGGCGGACCGCGTTCACGGAAGTCAGCCAGGGAAGTGTAGCTGCAGAGTCTGAAACCAATTGTGACACGGAGGAGGACCACAATGGGTCAGCCGGGGCCCCAAGACCGGAACGTTGCATGATCGAGAGTTGTTTTGATTGTAATGATGCTACAGAGGCAAACCCTGCGATCAGCTGGTCCTTGCCCCTAAGTTCGGATTTCAGGCGGCGAATATCCTCCATTAAGCGTGAGTACTGAGACTTACAATCTACACACACAGCCATCCTAAATGTTGACGGTGTAGTAGCAGGCTACAACTCAAAGTGTCCTTTATCTGTGACTGTGTAGCCTACAGTATGAGGTTGGTTTTGTGGTGGTCGGGCCCAGATGCTATGCTAAAACCACGCCGGGCTGTGCCGGTGAACAGCGGCCTCAGCAGTCAAGACGCATGGTTTAAAAATAATAAAAATTATAAAAATAATAAAATGAGGTCGCAGGAGTGCGACCTCACCCTTCACGTTTCGGGAAGAGCACTAATGCCTCGTTTCTACCGAGTAGAGCGGGTCGGATCGGAGCGGTTCGGTCCGGGTAGTTTGGCTTTTTATTTGCCAAAAGTTGGGTAGGGTACGGTTTAAGCGCACCTAACCGCTCTGAGCCGCTCCAAATCTCAGTACTCCTCCGTAGGGGTATTAGCCATGGACATATAAAGAAATGGACACCGTATTGAAACATGGCGCCCATTCATTCCTATGAAAGCTGCTCATAGGCGCAGAGAAGCAACAAGGAAGCATAATCCGGAAATTCCATACGGCCCAAAGCATGACGTAGCATGGACGTAGCGGCATTATGGACCTATCAAGAAAGAGGGCGGCAAGCGTAGCGGACTGGAGGCGGGTGTCTCGTTCTGTAGCATCTAGCCTGGCGAAAACAAACTGAAAGCCGTTAAAAGCCGTTGGGCTAATAAAACGCTTGAGGTGGCGTTTTTGAAATGAGAAAACTTACATTTTAATAGTATATGGTCTAAAGATAAGTATGAGCCTATGATTGATATCCAGAAAAAATGTGCAGAGACACAATCTTGTTCGCCGCTTGTACTGTGTGGACAGGGACATCTGCCTACGGGCCGCATGAAAATAAGCTCCACCCCTTACCATGCAATACCAATGGGTTGGCCACATGTCCATGCTGGCTGCTCGGAGAAGGCAGCATCCTGGGGGCCTGGTACTAGCCGCCTGAAAGGGTGCCGAAAATGCGGAGCTACACACTGCCGTCATTTGATTGGCCGAAAGAATCATTTCCGCCATGTGTAGTCACCTCGGCAAGAGTCTTGTGTTTTGGCGAAAATGTGAGCACAGCACTGTTTATTGTGTGGTGTTTTTCCTTGTCAATAAATTAATCAGTTGGTTACACTGTGTCCCACTGCGTAGCTGCCGCAGCCAGCACTGTTCGCTCACTGTCTCTATGAGTTGCACCGAGCCGTCTCTGTGTGTTTACATTGTGGTAAAGGGGTGGAGCCTAATGCTGTAAAGGGGATAACACCCTGTTTTTCAGTTTATGATAATTAGCGGGAAATATTCCCTGGCGGACTTATATGCTCCCAGAGCATCTAATTCTTAGAGTGACAGGAAGCCAGTGTTAAGACCTCAGAACTGGGGTAATGTGATCCACTTTTTTGGTCCTAGTGAGGACTCGAGCAGCAGCGTTTTGAATTAGCTGAAGCTGTCTGATTGATTTTTTAGGAAGGCCTGCAAAGACACTATTACAGTAGTCAAGTCTACAAAAAATAAATGCATGGACAAGTTTTTCTAAGTCCTGCTGAGACAGTTAGCCCTTTTTGGGGCGGCAGTGGCGAAGTGGGTAGGGAGTCTGCCTCTGGAGTGCAGGGTCGGAGGTTCGATTCCCCGCCTACCCACATGTCGAAGTGTCCCTGGGCAAGACACTGAACCCCAAATTGCTCCCGATGGTTCAGACAGCGCCTTGCTTGGCAGCTACTGCCATCGGTGTTTGAGTGTATGTATATAAAAAAAAATGTGTATTGTGAAGCGCCTTGTGACCCTGGTCTGTGAAGGGCGCTATATAAATAAAGCTTACTTACTCCTAACATGGTAAGGGGAGGAGCCTAATGCTGTAAAGGGGAGGAGTCTAACGGGGTAAAGGGGAGGAGACTAACTGGGCAAAGGGGAGGGGCCTAATGATGTAAAGGGGAGGAGTCTAACGTGGTAAAGGGGAGGAGCCTAACACGGTAAAGGGGAGGAGCATAACTTGGTAAAGGGGAGGAGCCTAATGTGGTAAAGGGGAGGATCCTAACGCGGTAAAGGGGAGGAGCCTAACGTGGTAAAGGGGAGGGGCCTATTGTGGTAAAGGGGGGAGCCTAATGTGGTAAAGGGGAGGAGTCTAACGGGGTAAAGGGGAGGAGCCTGTCGCGGTAAAGGGGAGGAGCCTAAGGGGAGGAGCCTAACATGGTAAGGGGAGGAGCCTAATGGGGTAAAGGGGAGGAGCCTAACGTGGTAAAGGGGAGGAGCCTAATGGGGTAAAGGGGAGGAGCCTATTGTGGTAAAGGGGAGGAGCCTAATGTGGTAAAGGGGAGGAGTCTAACAGGGTAAATGGGAGGAGCCTAACACGGTAAAGGGGAGGAGTCTAATGTTGTAAAGGGGAGGAGCCTATCGTGGTAAAGGGGAGGAGCCTAACGTGGTAAAGGGGAGGGGCCTAATGTGGTAAAGGGGAGGGGCCTATTGTGGTAAAGGGGAGGAGTCTAACGGGGTAAAGGGGAGGAGCCTATCGTGGTAAAGGGGAGGAGCCTAACATGGTAAAGGAGAGGGGCCTAATATGGTAAAGGGGAGGGGCCTATTGTGGTAAAGGGGAGGGGCATAACTTTGTAAAGGGGAGGAGCCTATTGTGGTAAAGGGGAGGAGCCTAACGCGGTAAAGAGGAGGAGTCTAACGCAGTAAAGGGGAGGAGCCTAATGATGTAAATGGGAGGAGTCTAACATGGTAAAGGGGAGGAGCCTAATGTGGTAAAGGGGAGGAGCCTAATGCTGTAAAGGGGAGGAGTCTAACATGGTAAAGGGGAGGAGCATAATGTGGTAAAGGGGAGGGGCCTATTGTGGTAAAGGGGTGGAGCCTAATGTTGTAAAGGGGATAACACCCTGTTTTTCAGTTTATGCTATTTAGCGGGAAATATTCCCTGGCGGACTTATATGCTCCCAGAGGCTTTTTTGTAGAGCACCCTAACATACACCTGTGTGAGAAATTTCAAGTCAATCGGAGTTACGGTGTGAGGGGCGTGGGCTCTCAAACTTTATTCAGTCGGGGCTTAATAACAGCGCCCCCTAAATTCAAAAAACTGTATAATAGCACACCATTCGGGGTAGGGACGGACGTTCTGTGAAATTTTTGCGTTTCTAAGTGAAACGGTGTGGGAGGAGTAGCAGCTCCAAATTTGCGGCAGAAGTAAGAAGAATAAGTATGGCGGAGAGTAATAATTACGGGCCCTCAATACATTGAGGGCCCGTACTTAATAAAACATAAAATAATTAAAACATTTAAAAATAATAAAAATAAATAAAAATTTTAAATTACAGGTTAAAACGGAAACAGTAAAGTCTTCAGACCTGATTTAAAAGAGCCGAGTGTTGAAGCAGACCTCAAGTCCCCTGGAAGTTTATTCCAGAGCTTGGGTGCATTAAAACTGAAGGCTGACTCTCCCTGTCTAGTCCTTACTCTGGGGACTGTCAGTAGCCCAGTGTCAGACGATCTGAGAGCTCTGACTGGTTTGTATGGGATCAGCAGGTCAGCGATGTATTTGGGGCCTAAACCATTTAGGGCTTTATAGACCAACATCAATATTTTAAAATCAATTCTTAGAGTGACAGGAAGCCAGTATTAAGACCTCAGAACTGGGGTAATGTGATCCACTTTTTTGGTCCTAGTGAGGACTCGAGCAGCAGCGTTTTGAATTAGCTGAAGCTGTCTGATTGATTTTTTAGGAAGGCCTGCAAAGACACTATTACAGTAGTCAAGTCTACAAAAAATAAATGCATGGACAAGTTTTTCTAAGTCCTAATGAGACAGTAGCCCTTTAATTCTTGATATATTTTTAAGGTGGTAGTAGGCTGACTTAGTAATTGATTTAATGTGTTTTTTGAAATTCAAGTTTGAATCTATGACTACTCCAAGATTTCTAGCTTGGTGTGTGCTTTCTAACATAACAGATTTAAGCTGTGCGCTGACTTTTAATTGTTCATCCCTGTTACCAAGGACAATGACTTCAGTTTTGTCGTTGTTTAATTGAAGAAAGTTTTGGCACATCCAGTCATTGATTTGTTCAATGCACTTACCCAGTGCTTGAATCGGACTGTAGTCTCCTGGTGATATGGTTATGTAAATTTGTGTGTCGTCTGCATAATTATGGTAACATAATTTGTTCTTGTTCATAATCTGAGCTAGTGGGAGCATGTAGATGTTAAACAGAAGAGGCCCAAGAATGGAACCTTGGGGGACCCCGCATTCAATATGTGTCCGCTCAGATGTGACATTGCCTATTGATACATAGTAGTCTCTGTCCTTTAAGTATGATTCAAACCAGTTTAGTACAGTTCCAGAAAGTCCAACCCAGTTTGCTAGTCGATCTAGTAATATGCTGTGGTCAACTGTGTCAAAAGCGGCACTGAGATCCAATAAAACTAATACAGAGCTTTTGCCACTGTCTGTGTTTAAGTGGATGTCATTGAGGACCTTAACCAGAGCGGTCTCAGTGCTGTGGTGTTGACGAAATCCTGACTGGAAAACATCAAAGCAGTTGTTCATTGCCATGTAGTTATTTAGCTGCTGATAGACAGCTTTTTCAATGATCTTGCTTAGAAATGGCAGGTTAGATATGGGCCTATAATTGTTCATGACTGATGTTTCTAGGTTGTTCTTTTTTAGGAGTGGCTTGATGACTGCTGTTTTCAGGGCCTGTGGGAATACACCTGTCCGAAGGGACATGTTGACAATTTCTTGGACATCTGAGGCCATACAGCTAAAAACAGTTTTAAAGAAACCTGTGGGTAGAATGTCAAGGTAACTGGAGGAGGAGTTCAGGTGTTGTATAATGTCCTCCAGGTTTTTCTGGTTAATCAGACAAAATTCTGTCATGGCATTTGGATTGATTTTAAGTGGGCACAGGGATAAAACATATCTTGAAACCGGTATTGATGTGATGACAGCTTATCTAATTTTATGAATTTTGTCAGTAAAGAAGGAGGCAAATTCATTGCAGGCCCTCGTGGAGAGAAGTTCAGATGCTACTGACACAGGAGGGTTTGTGAGCCTGTCAACAGTAGAAAACAGGGCACGTGCATTGTTGCTGTTTTTGGTGATAATGTCAGAGAAAAAAGACTGCCTTGCATTTCTCAGTTCTGAGTTAAAAGTGCGAAGTTTTCCTTTGAAGATGTCATAATGAACATTGAGATTTGATTTTCGCCACCTGCGTTCTGCTTTACGGCACTCTCTTTTTTCTATTCTGACCTGCGGGGCATTTCTCCAGGGAGATCTTTTTTTTACCAGAGACGGCCTTCACCTTAGTGGGTGCAATGGCATCAATAATATTTGTAATTTTTGAGTTGAAGTTATCCACAAACACATTAACTGAGATACAGGGGATGAGTGGAGTCTGAGAAAATGCTTGAACAAATTCCTCACTGGTGTTTTCAGTAATACACCGCTTCTTGATTACTTTTGTTTGGTTGCCTTTGTGTATAGTGACTGTACTTTCAAAAAACAAACATGAATGGTCGGAGAGACCCACATCAGTTACAGAAACCTTTGCAATGTCCAGGCCTTTGGAAATGATTAAGTCCAGGGTGTGACCTTTGTTATGTGTAGGCCGGTTCACATGCTGGGAAAGTCCAAAGTTTTCCAGGACATAGCACAGTTCTTTAGTACTTCTGTCCTCAGGTTTGTCAACATGTATATTAAAATCACCAACGATTAATACACAGTCAAACTCAATGCAGATTACAGACAGCAGTTCAGCAAAGTCATCAAAAAAGCTTGCACAGTATTTTGGTGGCCTGTAGATATTAATAAAAATGACTCGAGAGGCTGAATTTAACTTGAGAGCCACATATTCAAATGAAACAAAATTTCCATAAGACATCTTTTTGCATTGTAGAGATTCATTAAATAAAATAGCAACTCCACCATCTTTCCTATGAACTCTGGCCTCACTCATGAAAGTGAAGTTTGGGGGGGTTGACTCGATAAGAACAGCTGAGCTGTTATCTTGGTCCAACCAAGTTTCAGTTAAAAACATAAAATCAAGATTGTGCTTGGAAATAAAATCATTAATTAAAAATGATTTACCTGACAAAGATCTGATGTTTAACAAGGCCAAACTTAGTGTGTTTGAATGCAAAGCATTGTCAGCCCTATATACTACAGCAGACTGTGGCTGAAGGGGAATGGATACCAGGTTTGAGAAATTTGCTGTATTAAAGTGACAAGTGTTTCTTGAACGTTTTGTGGGGTTAGTCACACAAACAGCAACAATATGGGGAGGTGAAGTAACCAATAGTGTACATGGTGATGCCGGAGGTGGACAGTAGGGGGTGCTGGAGACTCGAATGGTAACCTGAGATGAGTGCAGAGGAAGAGAGGTGTGGCCGATCTGTGGAGTGGGTGTGTGCCGAGTAAACAGTCACGCACGTGTGGAGGATTGCACTACATGCTGGATATTGCATGCCAGAATGTGGCTTCCATGGTGGGTTGGGTGAATCCCATCCCTTTTAAATAGTTCTGTCTGGTTCCAGAACAAATCAAAATTGTCGATAAAAAACATGTCATGTGATCTACAGCTGGACTGAAGCCATGCATTTAGCTGAAAGATCCTGCTGAATGATTCAGTGCCGCGAGAAGAGGAAATGGGGCCGGAAATAAAAATGGACTCAAAGCGGGGTTTTAGGACAGTGAAAAGGAGTTTAAAATCCCTTTTAGTTTCCTCAGACTCCCGGCGGGAAGTGTTGTTTCGCCCTACATGAATCACGATGTTTGTGATGGATGACGGGAGAGAGGGCAGTAATTCTAAAAGCCTATCCACAATGACGGGGACTGTGGCACCAGGAAAGCAGCGTGTGATTGCGTTAAAAAAACGAATGTGCCTGGTTATGGAATCCCCGATAATCAATGTAGTGGGGGGGAAAAGAGGAGGAGGAGATGGTGAGGTTGTGTGTGAGCTGCCCGGGCAAGGAGGCGGTCGCTCACTTACCTCCGTCTGTGGGGCAGGCGACGGCCCGGGCTTGGAGACCTCCGCTGTTGACCTTGATTGAAGAGATCCAGGCCGAGGAAGACCCCATGATCGTCGGGTTACAGCCTCCTGCAGCATCGTCGTCCTGCGGTTGTTCTTCCTAGCACCGGAGCTGCGGTTGTTCTTCCCAGCGCCGGAGCTGCGAGCCGCCCGTGCAGCGCTGGTCACAGGAGTTGGGTCCGTTGACTCTGGATGCGGGGACGTCATCAAGGTGATCCATGGCGATATACGGCGTCAGCAACTCGAAGTGGTTTGAAAGAGCCACGGGAGGCTGGGAGGAAACTCGCTCACTGGCCAGCGGCTCACCACCAGGGACCATGGATACTGGAGCGACTTCGGTGTGGAGCTGTGTGCCGGCGCCGTGGACACGTTTCCCTTGTTGGCCTCGGTCGGCGGCGGTGTTGTTATGTTGGTGGGATCGGTGGTGGCAGTGCCTGGCTCCCCTGTGTCCGGCCCATGCCCAGCGAGGCGGCCGCCAAGGTCCACCTCAACCTCTGGATCATCCGGGCGGACCGCGTTCACGGAAGTCAGCCAGGGAAGTGTAGCTGCAGAGTCTGAAACCAATTGTGACACGGAGGAGGACCACAATGGGTCAGCCGGGGCCCCAAGACCGGAACGTTGCATGATCGAGAGTTGTTTTGATTGTAATGATGCTACAGAGGCAAACCCTGCGATCAGCTGGTCCTTGCCCCTAAGTTCGGATTTCAGGCGGCGAATATCCTCCATTAAGCGTGAGTACTGAGACTTACAATCTACACACACAGCCATCCTAAATGTTGACGGTGTAGTAGCAGGCTACAACTCAAAGTGTCCTTTATCTGTGACTGTGTAGCCTACAGTATGAGGTTGGTTTTGTGGTGGTCGGGCCCAGATGCTATGCTAAAACCACGCCGGGCTGTGCCGGTGAACAGCGGCCTCAGCAGTCAAGACGCATGGTTTAAAAATAATAAAAATTATAAAAATAATAAAATGAGGTCGCAGGAGTGCGACCTCACCCTTCACGTTTCGGGAAGAGCACTAATGCCTCGTTTCTACCGAGTAGAGCGGGTCGGATCGGAGCGGTTCGGTCCGGGTAGTTTGGCTTTTTATTTGCCAAAAGTTGGGTAGGGTACGGTTTAAGCGCACCTAACCGCTCTGAGCCGCTCCAAATCTCAGTACTCCTCCGTAGGGGTATTAGCCATGGACATATAAAGAAATGGACACCGTATTGAAACATGGCGCCCATTCATTCCTATGAAAGCTGCTCATAGGCGCAGAGAAGCAACAAGGAAGCATAATCCGGAAATTCCATACGGCCCAAAGCATGACGTAGCATGGACGTAGCGGCATTATGGACCTATCAAGAAAGAGGGCGGCAAGCGTAGCGGACTAGAGGCGGGTGTCTCGTTCTGTAGCATCTAGCCTGGCGAAAACAAACTGAAAGCCGTTAAAAGCCGTTGGGCTAATAAAACGCTTGAGGTGGCGTTTTTGAAATGAGAAAACTTACATTTTAATAGTATATGGTCTAAAGATAAGTATGAGCCTATGATTGATATCCAGAAAAAATGTGCAGAGACACAATCTTGTTCGCCGCTTGTACTGTGTGGACAGGGACATCTGCCTACGGGCCGCATGAAAATAAGCTCCACCCCTTACCATGCAATACCAATGGGTTGGCCACATGTCCATGCTGGCTGCTCGGAGAAGGCAGCATCCTGGGGGCCTGGTACTAGCCGCCTGAAAGGGTGCCGAAAATGCGGAGCTACACACTGCCGTCATTTGATTGGCCGAAAGAATCATTTCCGCCATGTGTAGTCACCTCGGCAAGAGTCTTGTGTTTTGGCGAAAATGTGAGCACAGCACTGTTTATTGTGTGGTGTTTTTCCTTGTCAATAAATTAATCAGTTGGTTACACTGTGTCCCACTGCGTAGCTGCCGCAGCCAGCACTGTTCGCTCACTGTCTCTATGAGTTGCACCGAGCCGTCTCTGTGTGTTTACATTGTGGTAAAGGGGTGGAGCCTAATGCTGTAAAGGAGATAACACCCTGTTTTTCAGTTTATGATAATTACCGGGAAATATTCCCTGGCGGACTTATATGCTCCCAGAGCATCTAATTCTTAGAGTGACAGGAAGCCAGTGTTAAGACCTCAGAACTGGGGTAATGTGATCCACTTTTTTGGTCCTAGTGAGGACTCGAGCAGCAGCGTTTTGAATTAGCTGAAGCTGTCTGATTGATTTTTTAGGAAGGCCTGCAAAGACACTATTACAGTAGTCAAGTCTACAAAAAATAAATGCATGGACAAGTTTTTCTAAGTCCTGCTGAGACAGTTAGCCCTTTTTGGGGCGGCAGTGGCGAAGTGGGTAGGGAGTCTGCCTCTGGAGTGCAGGGTCGGAGGTTCGATTCCCCGCCTACCCACATGTCGAAGTGTCCCTGGGCAAGACACTGAACCCCAAATTGCTCCCGATGGTTCAGACAGCGCCTTGCTTGGCAGCTACTGCCATCGGTGTTTGAGTGTATGTATATAAAAAAAAATGTGTATTGTGAAGCGCCTTGTGACCCTGGTCTGTGAAGGGCGCTATATAAATAAAGCTTACTTACTCCTAACATGGTAAGGGGAGGAGCCTAATGCTGTAAAGGGGAGGAGTCTAACGGGGTAAAGGGGAGGAGACTAACTGGACAAAGGGGAGGGGCCTAATGATGTAAAGGGGAGGAGTCTAACGTGGTAAAGGGGAGGAGCCTAACACGGTAAAGGGGAGGAGCATAACTTGGTAAAGGGGAGGAGCCTAATGTGGTAAAGGGGAGGGGCCTAACGTGGTAAAGGGGAGGGGCCTATTGTGGTAAAGGGGGAGCCTAATGTGGTAAAGGGGAGGAGTCTAACGGGGTAAAGGGGAGGAGCCTATCGCGGTAAAGGGGAGGAGCCTAACATGGTAAAGGGAGGAGCCTAATGGGGTAAAAGGGAGGAGCCTAACATGGTAAAGGGAGGAGCCTAATGGGGTAAAGGGGATGAGCCTATTGTGGTAAAGGGGAGGAGCATAATGCGGTAAAGGGGAGGAGTCTAACAGGGTAAATGGGAGGAGCCTAACACGGTAAAGGGGAGGAGTCTAACGTGGCAAAGGGGGGAGCCTAACGCGGTGAAGGGGAGGAGCCTAACGCAGTAAAGGGGAGGAGCCTAATGCTGTAAAGGGGAGGAGCCTAACGGGGTAAAGGGGAGGAGCCCATCGTGGTAAAGGGGAGGAGCCTAACATGGTAAAGGGGAGGGGCCTAATGTGGTAAAGGGGAGGGGCCTATTGTGGTAAAGGGGAGGGGCATAACTTTGTAAAGGGGAGGAGTCTAACGGGGTAAAGGGGAGGAGCCTATTGTGGTAAAGGGGAGGAGCCTAACATGGTAAAGGGGAGGGGCCTAATGTGGCGAAGGGGAGGGGCCTATTGTGGTAAAGGGGAGGGGCATAACTTTGTAAAGGGGAGGAGCCTAATGTGGTAAAGGGGAGGAGCCTAACGCGGTAAAGCGGAGGAGTCTAACGCAGTAAAGGGGAGGAGCCTAATGATGTAAAGGGGAGGAGCCTAACATGGTAAAGGGGAGGAGCCTAATGTGGTAAAGGGGAGGAGCCTAATGCTGTAAAGGGGAGGGGTCTAACATGGTAAAGGGGAGGAGCATAATGTGGTAAAGGGGAGGAGCCTATTGTGGTAAAGGGGTGGAGCCTAATGTTGTAAAGGGGATAACACCCTGTTTTTCAGTTTATGCTAATTAGCGGGAAATATTCATTGGCGGACTTATATGCTCCCAGAGGCTTTTTTGTAGAGCACCCTAACATACACCTGTGTGAGAAATTTCAAGTCAATCGGAGTTACGGTGTGAGGGGCGTGGGCTCTCAAACTTTATTCAGTCGGGGCTTAATAACAGCGCCCCCTAAATTCAAAAACTGTATAATAGCACACCATTCGGGGTAGGGACGGACGTTCTGTGAAATTTTTGCGTTTCTAAGTGAAACGGTGTGGGAGGAGTAGCAGCTCCAAATTTGCGGCAGAAGTAAGAAGAATAAGTATGGCGGAGAGTAATAATTACGGGCCCTCAATACATTGAGGGCCCGTACTTAATAAAACATAAAATAATTAAAACATTTAAAAATAATAAAAATAAATAAAAATTTTAAATTACAGGTTAAAACGGAAACAGTAAAGTCTTCAGACCTGATTTAAAAGAGCCGAGTGTTGAAGCAGACCTCAAGTCCCCTGGAAGTTTATTCCAGAGCTTGGGTGCATTAAAACTGAAGGCTGACTCTCCCTGTCTAGTCCTTACTCTGGGGACTGTCAGTAGCCCAGTGTCAGACGATCTGAGAGCTCTGACTGGTTTGTATGGGATCAGCAGGTCAGCGATGTATTTGGGGCCTAAACCATTTAGGGCTTTATAGACCAACATCAATATTTTAAAATCAATTCTTAGAGTGACAGGAAGCCAGTATTAAGACCTCAGAACTGGGGTAATGTGATCCACTTTTTTGGTCCTAGTGAGGACTCGAGCAGCAGCGTTTTGAATTAGCTGAAGCTGTCTGATTGATTTTTTAGGAAGGCCTGCAAAGACACTATTACAGTAGTCAAGTCTACAAAAAATAAATGCATGGACAAGTTTTTCTAAGTCCTGCTGAGACAGTAGCCCTTTAATTCTTGATATATTTTTAAGGTGGTAGTAGGCTGACTTAGTAATTGATTTAATGTGTTTTTTGAAATTCAAGTTTGAATCTATGACTACTCCAAGATTTCTAGCTTGGTGTGTGCTTTCTAACATAACAGATTTAAGCTGTGCGCTGACTTTTAATTGTTCATCCCTGTTACCAAAGACAATGACTTCAGTTTTGTCGTTGTTTAATTGAAGAACGTTTTGGCACATCCAGTCATTGATTTGTTCAATGCACTTACTTAGTGCTTGAATCGGACTGTAGTCTCCTGGTGATATGGTTATGTAAATGTGTGTGTCGTCTGCATAATTATGGTAACATAATTTGTTCTTGTTCATAATCTGAGCTAGTGGGAGCATGTAGATGTTAAACAGAAGAGGCCCAAGAATGGAACCTTGGGGGACCCCGCATTCAATATGTGTCCGCTCAGATGTGACATTGCCTATTGATACATAGTAGTCTCTGTCCTTTAAAAAAGGTATGGTGTGTGTGTGTGTGTGTGTGTGTGTGTGTGTGTGTGTGTGTGTGTGTGTGTTTATTCACATTTAAAATGCTTCCAACATACTATGAAGTCTGAAGCTATCCCATATGGTATTGGACTAGATGTAATATTAATGTAGACTTGACTAGAGTTAATGGTAGGTTGTTGTTACAAGCTAAGTCTTTCAGTAAATTAAGAAATGAATGGATGTCACATAGACACATAGTCCTATACCACTGTTCACCAACCTTCTTTAGACCCTTGACCTATGCCCTGGTGAAATGCAAGATCTACCCATTAAAGCATTTAGAGAAAGTAAATTACAAAATACTTATTTGGGGCCTTTATTTAGGCAAAATGTATTTGAATAATATTAAATAATTCCCCAACTTTAAAATTGGTGCAAAAAAGTAATAATAAAGCAAAAGATGGCATGTCAAACAAGCTGTATAGGCTATACAGTATCTTGCTCTAAGGATTTTCTTAACATACTGTACCATACTTTTTAAGTTGTATAATTTAAATTCATACAAATACAAAGAATAAAAGCATATGGCCTATTTTCTTCTTTGCATCATATAATTATTACAATTATTTTGTATTATGTCAAAGAGGCAAATTAAAAATGTTTGCAAATGAGCAGATATTTTGTAGTTCCGGTTAACTGTGATGCCCCATTCATTCAAGCTACTCCACAAGTACACCATGTTAGAAAGCAGAAGTGTAAAGTGTGCCAGACCAGGACAAAAGGATGTTTTAGACCGAGAAGTTCTTTCGATATTGTTGTATCAGTAAAAATCTTTCGCTCTCCTGTTGCAACATCAGCTCCACGAAGAAATACTATGCTTCCCAATCTTCATACGTTCTGCTATTTAGTATCTTGGAAAAAGATTAAGAATGTATCAATTCTTGCAGTCAGATTTAGCATGCTTATTAAATACCTGGCTGAGATTTTTTCAGCGTTGAAATCAGCTTGCTATTCGGACGATTCTGGCCCACAATCCAGTGCGCACCGAAAGTGATGTCACTTCGACGGGGCCTTCGTAATGAAAACAAGCCAGGATGTGACGGATATAAAAGCAAGAGTCAAGATCAAGGCGTAGTTTTATGATGAAATAAATAAGTAAAAGTATGTCCCAATTGTAGCATACTGCATGCTAACTAGATTCTCTTTATGATCCGCTGTAGTATGAAGAATACAAAAATTAAAGAGTATGAGATTTGGAACGCAGCTTTGGCTTGTCCCTCTCAGCTGTGGAAGAACTTGACCTCAACCCCACAGCGACATCGGCCACAAGTTCAGCAGAATTGACCTGATGTCTGTGAGCCTGCTCCAACTCCCTGAACTGACTCTGCTTGGTAAGATCTATCAGAATTCTTGTTATATACAGTGTGAAACCCCAAACATACATGTGCAAATGATTAGGGCGGGTCAGTCTGGAAAAACTAATTTCCGCTCACTGTTCAAACCAAGAATACTGTCACATTTATAATCACACACCGACACACACACACGCACACACACACTGGTGAATGGTGCTCTTTCTATAAATGCACTGCCATGTCTGAACAATAGGAACATAAACATAAGTGAGTGACAGAAAGTTAGCTGTATCTCATCTCGTTAAAAAGCTCAATGAGGTCGGGGGCGCCCTTACCTCAGTTGGTAGGGCGTCCCCCCCCCATGGGCCTCTGCCAGCAGCGGATCCGGGTTCGATTCCAGCCCGCGGTCGTTCTCTGCATGTCACTCCCCTCTCTGCCCCATTTCAACTCTGTCTCTACACTATCAATAAAGCATAACAATGCCAATAAAAATTAAAACTCAATGAGGTCATCCCCATGCTCCCACGGGTAACTTCATTTTTTTCCTGATCTTTAATTGTGAAGTGTTTGGCTTTATTAAGATGAGACACTGCAGGCAAAAACGTCATTCTTCAAGCACTGGTACATTTTTAGATTTTTGGCTATTTTGCTCCCATACCATGTCTTCTTTCATACTAGTATAAATCAAAAGGTCCGAAATTAACATTTAGGTGTCTGTATATTTCTCCTACACAACCATATTTAGCAGACATTATCTCAACATTAGTTTTTTTCAATAATAATCTTGAACCAATAATCTAAACTTCTAAAGCATAAAATCAACTAAACTTTCCATAATCATTCTTATGATCTTTCACTATAATCATTCACTATTGTGGAGGTTATTAAAGAAGGATTTGTTCATATGTTTTTAACTGCCTGATTTTATGAGAAAGTTTCTTCTTCAAAACATGTCGAAAAGGCCTTTTAAGAACCGTAGGTACATAATATGTTTGTATTTATAAAAGGAAAAAACTTTGCACTCTTATATGTTGTTAAAAATAAAGTTTCTAACTCTGGCTTTGTCCAACATCTTGATTTCTGGTTGATAAAGAGATGCAAATGTAAACAAAATGATTCAGATATTGCCAAATTTGCATATTTATTCAAACATAATAATCTGTGCAGTTTTAACAAAAAAATTAAAAACATTTTCCTACTCCCACCAAAGCTTGAGTTTCAGATTCTCTTCCACGCTTGCCTTAGATTTCATTTGTTCAACAAGTTCCTCAGGCTTAAAAGCGAAGTACATCAATGTTAGTTAGTTAAGTAGTAGGACCAGTGGTGTAGTCTAGTTCTTTGTAGTGGGTATACTGTGATGATTCCCTCCTAGCCTCTTCTTGAATATGCAGCATATAATTTACACATTTAACATATGGCTTATACCGTGGTTAGTTTACAATTTTTAGGTGCAGCAAAGGCGTGCACACCTTTTACACCTTAGCCTGCTTTTAGAAACACAGGATTTAGGATTTATATTCCCAAATTAAATTAGTCTCCCCCAGATTTTTTTTTATATTAAAATACATTGTTTCCCGCCTTCTGGTGACTCTACAATAGAAAAACACAAAAATCAGTAAGTCTGTTCTAGATCCCAACCCTCCTAGGGGGGTTCGGGTGTATGGTCCCCCGGGAGATTTTTTTTTTACCTTTTTAAAGTGAAATGCATGAATCTGGTGCACTTTGAGAGGAAAATTAAGAGGCTAAATCTGAGGAATTGTGTAAACAAATAACTTGGAGACACTGGGTCAGATGAATTAGAAGCTATTGAAGAAAGACACATGGATTTTCCATAAAAATATTACTGTAAAATAAAATATTATGCAGGGTCCTCTGGGATGGGATTGGTGCTCTTTTTCTTTTACGGGACATATTTCTCTGTAATATAGTGAATGCATTTAAATGCAGTGAGAGGAACTAAGCAGAAGAACTCTGTTGTCCAGCTATCTTTATTTCCGCACAGACGAGGCTGAAATAGGCTATAGACTATACACAGTGCATGGGAAACTGAGGGCAGCACCATCTCCATTTTTTTTTAAATAAACTCAATACACATTGGCCCTCATTTATCAATTTTGCGTGGAAACTGGTGCAGATTCTGGCGCAAATACCTCCCTACACCAGGTATCGCGTGGGATTTATCAAACAGGCGTATCTCGCCAATCTCAGCGTACGCCAGGCCATTATTGATAAATGCGGCGGATGAAAACTAGCGTATCACGCCCCTATATTTTCTCAGTTTAGACAAGAGTACCTATTTGCAGACCCATGGGGAAAGTGGAGCTCCACTGGAAGCCACGCCCCAAACTCATTTCATTGGTCAGAATTGTAACCTACTCTTTTTCACCTATGGTTTTCACTTCACGCTGCAGCTCCGACTGAAGAAAGAGTAACTGTCTGCCACAACGCGTCCCTGTACAGTTTAAAGCAAAATCACTCCATAGAAATCTCCATCGGGATGTTTTTATCATTTCCTGATGATTTTACGTTTGACCGATCATTTATCTGATCAGTAGCGTAGTTCTCAGCCCTCGTGTAGTTCATATGCGGCCACTTACACATCGTGAACATGCTCTACATTCAGATTAATAAACCTATTGTATTGTATGTATCTCATTATTTATTTATTTATTAACAGGAGTTTTTTTAACGTCTGTGCCACTGAACATGGGCTATTTATGTCAGGTTGAAATGTAATTCTGCGGCTGCACGCAATCGTTACTGTTCACTTGCGTGATGATCAATAGCCTAATATGAATATAGAAAGTATATAATAATTAAAACTGTGATCACTAGAGGACAAGGGATCTGGTAATAAATTAATCAGGATCTACAATGGAAACTGTCACCTAATGTGTCAGACGTTAATGTCTTTCACCCCACTTTTCAAAATTAGCTGTTTATTTTAATGTGGTGGCACTTTTTGTGTTTTATTTATAAGAGTTTATATTTGTATGTGATTGACCTACTTGTTATGATTGTGAATTAAAGAGACGGATTTTGGAAGATGTACACAAAGCTTTGTTGCTTCATTCATCTTCTACCTCAACATCTCCTTTGTACCACCGTCCTGGCCACTTGGGACCCTTAACAAACTGACGTATTTTACTGTGTACTAGCACCATAACCGGTGGAAACTGTGTATTATTATTCACCGCTAGGTGAACTCCGGCAGTAAAACAAAAAGAAGAAAACAAATTCAGAGTAGGTTACAATTCTGACCAATGAAATGAGTTCGGGGCGTGGCTTCCGGTGGAGCTCCACTTTCCCCATGGCCGTGTCTGAACTGCCATACTAGCGTCCTACATCCTACATACTCATGCATACTCTCTACTCAAAGATCGATTGTGTATGCGAGCTGCGTCTAAACGTTCTCAGTTGAAGTATACTCAAGCAATGAAGAATTTCTTCTTCTTCTTATAAGATTCAGGCAGTTTAGACACTGTTAAGCTTATAACCGCCCTCTACAGGTTAGATATTGAACTAGATTTTTACAGTCCTGTGTTCATCATCTGTGTTTTAGACCTCTTGTTTTATAATAATGATGTTTTGAGGCGGAGGATCCCTCCGACGCTCTCTGTCCGGCTCATCAGCACTCAGCTGTCTGTGAGTTGAGCTGGACGAGCCGCGGTGTGTGGAACAGCGATCTGTTCTAATCTCTCTCCACTATCAGACTCACTTCACTCATTTCACTTAGTAACTCTAATGTTGTTAGGTATTTATCTTCATCTCTTATCTATTGTAAGAGTTTATGAATGACTGCACGTACAGTTGTCAGATCGCGGAACCCCAAACAATGTTGTTGCCTAGCAACTTGCTCGAAAATATTTCATTTTCCTGGGCGGGTAGAATTGACCCAGTGCATTATGGGGCGGTTGAGTAGGAAAAGTATACAATCGATTCATACCCAAAATCTTCCCGGAAGTTAGTACTCATCCGGGAATTTCTCACATACCCAAACTCGCATACCCAACCGTCACATACTCAAATTGAAGTCAAAATGAGTATGAGTAGGACGTTAGTATGGCAGTTCAGACACGGCCCATGGGTCTGCAAATAGGTGCCTCTCAGTTTAGAGGCCTCGCCCAGAGGTTTTACGACATGGATATGCGCAATACGGCACTTCCCTGAAGTAGAAATGGACAGAATAACAGCGAAAGTAGAAAAAAAAGAGTTTCATTTCGGAGCATTACAAGCAGCATCAAAGAACGACAGAAGGCAGCAGTTAGGAAGGAAATAACTGCTGCGGTCAACAGCGTTGGTGTTGACTCAAAATCGCCACTAAAAAAAGCGTGTTGCTGTTCTGAAATGCAACCAACTGGGGGTGCGGGGCTGCGGGCATAATATAAGTGGTGGAGGAAAAAAAGACGCACCAACTGTCCGATAATGGTCCCCATAAAATAAATACAGGTCTGCAGAGATTTGAATGATTAGAATGTATTGGCCCTTTTAGATAGCACTATTCAAAAGGGTTTTAAAAACTAAAAATAACACATTTAGCGTTTTACTGTATGACAGCATGCGCTTGGCACGAGTGGTCAGCCCGGCCGTCAGCTGCACAAGCCGACCCGGAAGCGATCAGCTGCGAGAGCGCCCACCGTCCTGCTCCACCAGCAGATAGGAACAACGTGCCGGTTAAGGGTGGAAATAAATCGCTCGCTTTAGCATTAATGACACATTAAAAGAGGAACTAACATCTACAAAGTGCGTCAAATAAATAAAATGTTAAGCTGAATGTTGTGCCGTGTATTTTTTTGTATCATAAAGAGCAGTGTGTATGTCTACTACATATTTAATACTTAGGCTAACATTTTGAATGAATGCAGCCCCCGTGCCTCAGTGTCCCCCCAGCTGCTCCAAGACGGAGACAACTGCCCTTACGCAGTCCCATGCTAAGTGGCCGGTGTGCGCACTATTGAATCAGCTCTCCTACTCAGTTGCACACCATAAGCTGCTCATTTTTAAGTGATTAATATCTTTATTTCGGTCTTATTTGCACTGCATTTGTATTATATTCTAATAATTGTCCAACAAAGTCATCGGCTACCCGGCACAGCCTGCACTGCGAGTCCAAGCTGTTTTCAAATTTGCGTACACGAGCTGAGAGCTGGCGTTGGATTTGAGCGTACCCTACGCTCACGTCCATATTGATAAATGCCGAGATTTGCGTGGAAATGTACGTACACCCATTTTTCTGGTCTACGCAAGATTGATAAATGAGGGCCATTGTGCATGGACGTGAACGTTAACCAGTTAACCTTGGATTACCTCCCAGGTGAACTGATTCAATTATTAGGCTATTAACTATCTAGACCAAAACATTGTATTCCAATTGTTTTTGTATGATAAATTACATTTGCATAATATGATGTTAATATCAAACACACAAACTTAAATAAATTAAAAAAATAATAATTAAAATAAAAAAGCCACCTAAGCCTATGATAATTGACCGTTGTGTTTATTTTTATCGTATCTCTTCTATGACATAAACTGCACTTATGATCCGATCTTTAAGTGCTCCCAAAGGTTAATATGAATTTCAAACGGGTTATGCAAACTGAGAATATTACTTTTTCCTCACTGGGAGACAATAAGTCCCTTCGCGCTTTTGGTTTGTGCTCCCGAGGGGACTACTGAGCTGAATGTTGCGCTGCCAGTATTTTCGGGTTGGACATCGCCCTTTCTTTTACCCAACAGTCCGCAATGAAACGGGCCGTGGGGTAATGCCTGGTCCCGCTTATCTATTATAAATCAGTTGCGACTTCCACTGGTGAATTTACGAATAAAAGTATGACAGTTGAGTTCTGTCACTATCGAAATTGTTACGTGTCATTTCGCATTTCTTAGTGGGCATACGGAAATGCTGGAGCTTTCTTAGTGGGTATACTGCGTATACCTGCGTATCACGTAGACTACACCACTGAGTAGGACATATCTAATCTTCATCCCACACTTCACATTCAAAAGCCACACAGAGTTGAAAAAGGGAGTCACTGTTTATTTTCACCAGTAAAAACATACAGTATATAACATTTCTTCCTCAAAGAAGTTCCTATAGTTTTCTCCCAAATCATTTAAAAAAATTGTCAAAATCACATTCCTTCTCACTTCTTCTTAGTATTATGGAACTTTTTCTTCAACTATCGTATGTGCAGTGGCTGAATTCAATCTCCAGAAATGGAGAAAACTCAAGGCAAATTAATCTCAAGAAAATTCTACGCTCAACCAATCCGAGTCTCTTCAGCTTTTTGGCAGCTTTTGGTGTCCAAGTACAAAATACATTGAACACCAGCTAATACTGTACAGTACCAGATATCAGCCATGTCTGCATAAACCTTGTTTATCCATTTTTGTGCTATTTCTCATAACTGGACAGCGCTGGTGTCATCTCCAGCATGCAGACCATCATTACACTCCAACTGCCAACCCATGCATTGATACATATCAAAAGTGCATAGGTGTTACATTTAAAAAAAACAATGCATATAATTCACGTTAGGGTTTAAATTCTGCTTCAAAATCCAGTTATCCAATCGAGAGGTTTCAAGAATAGGAGCTTGTTCTTCAAACAGCACTGGCGGTGATGGTTTCAGCACGACACTGTACGAAGGCTGTTCTGTGCTTTCACTATTTTCCAGTAAGGTGTTCAGATTTCAAGTACATTTCAAACTTTGAAAAATACTAGATAACATTTTTTTTTTTAAACGGCATGTTGTCTGAAATGAAATACTTTCCCATGTGTGATGTGACACCAGCAGCCCATTGCCAAGACTCTCTATTTCACTTCCATGTTCCTTCAACACCATCACATTGTACTGGAAATACAGAGTGTATATGCAACTAAAGATGTTGAACCATGCCATGTGTGCATTTCAATTCCATCCAAAGATCATGCTCCTGACTATGTTCCGTTGAAACACTTTTTACGTTGTGTGAATAATTGAAATGGTCATTTAAAGGCTCAGCAAAGGTCTCCTAACACTGAGGAAAGGCATAAGAGTAACACTTCAAAATAAGGGTACATTAATGAACTGTAAGTAAATGCTTAGTTAATCCTATTAACAGTTAATTAATGCTTATTGAGCATTAACTAACCTAATACGATGTTATTAACGGTTAGTTAATACTTTGATAACCATTAACTGTGCGTTCATTCTTAGTAAAGCATTAACCAAGCATTAACTAAACGGTCATTAATGCTTAGTTAATGTTTGTTAAGCATCAACTACGTATTAACTAACAGTGATGTTATGTACCCTTGTAAAGTGTTACCGACATACGTTTCAAATGTTTTTGGGCCTATGGCTACGAAGGCTCCACCAGGCACCAGCGCAGATGTGTTACTGCATCTCTTACTGTATATGTGGCCATACATTATGTCAAACCAAAAACTCACAATCACACATATTTCATCACTGAATGAAGCATGGATGCAGTCACCATGGATCATAAGAACCAACTGCTGCCGCAGACTAGCATGTATTATTTTAACAGTTGAATCAACGCATTTGTGCCTCCAGTATTAACTGTTTTATGAGTATTAACTGAGTTTTATGTTTATATAAACTGGAGGTCCTCTATTTACTGCATCCCTTGACTTATGACTTGCATGACTTTCAGCAGTATTGAATATGCATCCATATTCCTGGTGATGAGTTTGTGCTTTTCAAATGTTCAAATGGCTCTGGATCACTGAAAGGTTAACATTAGGGATGTGGACGACGACTCATTTCACTGTTCAAACAGACAAGTCGACCAGTCTGAAATTAAGGATAAGCTCAGAAAACAACCAAAACTGAGCACATTTCAAATTTTGTTAGAGAAGAATTTGAGGACAGTAAAAGCCATTTGCAATGCTAGAAAAGTTTCAAAAAAGTAGGGTATTATGGTCACCATGGATATTCTACAAATTAATTCATTTCAGAAAAAACGTGTTAAAATGACGAATTTGTACAGGAATATTTGTGCTTTTTTAAATCAAAATTGTATTAAAAAGATAAGCCGTCTAACAGGAGCTGAACCGTTTAGTCAAGTAATGGACTGATAGCGCACATCCCTAGTTAATGACTGCTTAATGCTCACAATGTAGTGCTCTGCCTGTTTTGTAGTGTTGTCTGAAAGTCAGAGAGAATGAATACAGCCCATAATCTGCTATAAAGAATGAGCAGTGAACAAATGAATGATTTTGACTTCATCAGTAAACAATACAGCAGCGATCTGTTTAAAGGTGCTACGATGAACTTTTCAAACATTTCTGAAACAGTAACATTTTTCCTCTGATGATCATAAATGACTTGTAACAGCAAACGAGACCATCAGTGCAAAGAATGCTATTTTGATATAGTTTTTCTTAATACCTTTGTCATGGATCCCTCACCCTGGCATAGTAAAACCACTACCGCTTTTGTCCAAAGGGGGTGCAAGAATTAACAAATGCTGAAAGTTCCTTGTAGCACCTCTTAAAGTAACTGATTTCAAATCCTCAACTAACACCAGTAATAGATCATTTTTTGTAGATAAGCAAGGGGCTGTGGTTAAATTCACTCTTGGAAGTTTAAAAACACTAAAACCTCTTAACTCAATACATTCATTAACATTGTGTTGGTTGTGTGATTTAATACTACTTCATATAGTCAGTGTGCTATTTCAGTGCAACCTGAAATATTTTCACAGGGAACACATGTCCTGCTTTCATTTGTGTGTTGATGGAAACCATTGTATTAATGTAAATGAACTTGGCAGCAAATACAACTTGTGTCTTCACACTGGAATGGTTGAGTAGTGCATCACATGACTAATTGGACATTAGGGAGACATGGCCTGAGAAAAAGAAAATAACACACACACACACACAAAAGTATCCATCCATCCATCTGTGTCTGTTCGAGCAGTATCACATTATTTAGGAAGCAATGGGATGGAGAGTCATTGTGTCTCTGTGCCAGGACCCGGGAGCTGTGCTGTTGTCTTGTCATGTACACACTCCCCAGGAACTGATCCAGAGTCAGGGAGGGGCTATGTGGTGTGTGTGTAAGGATTTGTCCTGTGTTGAGCTGCTCCAGTCTCCATTTCTATCTCAACGGACATCCAACACCTGAGAGAGACAGCAAGGAGACAAGGGGGACAGATGAGGACGGGCTTCCAAAAGCTTGAAATATATATATATTTTTTTAAAGAATAGACCCCGTAACTATTCAATTATATTATTATATATTATAATTATTGTCTTATTATGATTATGTAAACATAGTGTGCATCCTTTACTGATGATGATGATGATGTTGCCAATTTTGAAATAAATAAATAAAATGATCACAAATTAAAAAAGGGGGAAAAAAAGATACACTCTCACTGCATACTGTTTGTTTGAAACGCGGCAACTGGTCATTGTAAAGCAGGAACTGTGCAGGGGAATTAGCAGGACTGATGAAGATCGCTATTAGCTACAGTGTGGTCCATAAAATATTATGACCATGACACAATTTTCATACTTTTTGGCTCTGTACACCACCACAATGGATTTTAAACAAAACGACCAAGATGTGCTCAAAGTGAAGACCTGACTGTAGCTACCCAGATCTAAACTATATTAAGAGACAAAGTTATAGTACAGAAGATAAGCTCACATATTAATAACAATTGTGCACTTTTTGAGAAAAGCATGATGGTTAGTACATGCCATAAGGTTTATTTTCAGATGTGGAGGGAAGTCAGATTTGACCTTAGACTATTGCACGATGGAAGTTCTTGGTTATTAATGTGGTGGGAGGTGGCTTCTCTCGCTATGATGACATAGCGAGATAAATTCGGAACGGAGTACATTGGGGAGGTTTTCAGAAAGGGGGAGGGTGAGAAAAGGAGAGAGTTTTAAAAATATATACTTTAACAGTCTGTAGACACACCGTGGACCCATATTTATGTTAGAGAACATTGTAAGAGTGCATTTTGCAATGGGACCTTAAATTACATTGCATGGTTCTTAAATTATGAGAGTTTGAACTAGGGCTGTCAAATTAACGCGTTAATTTCGATTAATTAATCACAGAAAAATTAACGCGATTAAAAAAATTAACGCAGATTAATCGCACTTCTATAATGCCCTTTGACCCGGTGCAAAAGTGGTGCGCAGCTGCACCGAGCTGAACCTGTAGCTTGCATACACAGCCCGCACGGGTGAAAGGGAGAAAAGTAAAGAGAGAAGCAGAGGAAAGGGCGGGGCCGAGGGCTCTATGGGATGGATGCTTTGGGCAAATAAGCATGAAGGTAGGAAGACATCTTACTTTATTCTCCGCAGTGTCTGTGCATTATTGATTTAGTGGGTGCAACAATATAGGTTCAAAACAGTATCTCTCAATCTTCCTCCGTGTGTCTCAATTTTGTTTGCTAGCTGTCTCGTCTCCCGCGTAAACGGACACCCACCCCGTGTGTGTGTGTGTGTGTGTGTGTGTGTGTGTGTCAATATTTTTCCCTCAGGAACAACAAGTCTCCTGGAAATGACAAGATCCCAGCTGAGCTCCTTAAGCAGGGAGGATTCCAATGTACAAAAACTCTTTATATTTGAAAGCAATACAGAATGCATGATATTACTGCATTGTATTGTATTCTATTTTTGTCACCAGGAACCTACATGTTGTCCACTTTACATATATTTGGTGCATACAAATTCACCAGAATGCAGGAAATGAAGTGTTGAATGCTCAAAAATGTATGGGGGGACACCCCCAGACCCCCACATTAAAATGTGTCCCAAACCAAGGTTTAATCACAACCTACACCCTTGAAATTCATGAATAGTTTTGTTTTATTTGTATAAGGATACTTTGTAATTTTTATCACATTATTTTAAATTAAAGTCTTAGGTCCTGCTTATCAATTGCTCATAATAACCAGTAGGCCTACTTCTGTGTTGGACATTACTGAACCTCTTCCCATTTATAGCACCCAACGTCCCTGTCTAGTTCCATGTCCCCAAAAAATCAAATAAAGGAAAACCCCCCCCTGATTTACCGAGTCGTCTCTAGAGGGGTCGGGTGTTTGTCATCTTTTTCACCTCTTATGAGTTTGCAGGTCTGGTTTAAGCATTAAGCAAGAACTGTAAATAAATTGTGCAAATCATTTTCTGCGTTGTGGCATTTTGTGTTTAAATATTGATTTATATACAAAAATGTCAAAATATGTAAGTAAAGACACAAAAGGAAAAGTTGCAACACCAATAATCCCATCTATCTGAATAGTAATTAGTGCATATTCTCCTCTCAAAGTGCACTAGATCAATGCATTCAAATGCCCCCGGACCCTCCATAGGACGTTCGGGGACCACGCCACCGCTGCTGAAAAAAATCCTGCGGGAAACACTGCACTCCCCTATAGTGTGTTTATAAAGCTAAGACTTCCACTGCCCTATAGTGTGTTTATAAAGCTAAGACTTCCACTGCCCTATAATGTATTTAGAAGCTTCTCGCTCTCACTCATATATAATCTTGACATGTTCTTATCCAGCTCTCATTCAACTCTTAAATCACTATAAAGACAGACACACATGAATGGGTGTGCACACCAACACACATGCATGGAGACAAGAACACTGAAAACACTAACACACTTCGAGTGTATGCATACTGGAATAGACATGAGCAGCGGCTAATCTGCCGTCATGCATGAACATAAAGAGCTCAGCATTGAAAAGTGCTAAGTGTATTTGCGATTATTAAAAACGATTATTAGTTGTAGGGTGCATCCAAATGAAAATTCTTGGCCAAAACAGAAAATAATTAAACAGTTGGCCGAAGGCCGAATACAGAATGTAGCTTTTGCAGTTTTTTTTATATTTATTTTGCCAACTCTTTCGACATTGCATAAATTAAACTCCCAAATGTTCTCCTCAAACATAATCTACAACTAAAAAGCAACCCTAAATAAATAAAGAAACAGTAGAAACTTCAAATCAATGAGTAAAATTAATATTTGACTAGGGATGTGATTGTGCCACTCATTGATTTGCAGGTTGAAAAGAGGAGGCATGAATCTACAAAAAGATCGACTTATTGCCTTGTTTTCTTATTTTTGCAGTGCAGGTTGAGTTGCTGAAAAAAAAAGTTCAAACGATGTCCATGCTTAGGTGGTGATTGTATTTTTTTCGGCTGTAGACTGAAACTAACGGACGGGGGAAGCGCACTGTAATTTTTTCTCGCGCACTAAGTTTGCCGACATGGCTCTGTGTATACAGGCCCAAGAAATGCCATCAAATTGTGGAAGCTTTTCACCTCAACAACGCTAGAAGACAGGATATCCCCAATTATCATTTATGGCCATAAAACCACAGAGCTTTTCTGCGCGGCAGCTCACACCGGCGAGGTCTCACTGTGAATGACACAGTTACCCACCGTCACAGAGTTTCACCCCGCATTTCCTTGGGTGAATCGCTGCTTCACTCGCGCAAGGCTTTTGTGTTTCGATTTAACATCAGTCTTGGAGGAGTGTTTTAACTTTATGCTGAATAAACCTAAAGGCTGCCTTTCTGCCATCTTCTACACGTTTTTCCAAACACCCACCGCCAATGAAAAGCGGGGGCGGGGCGGGGTGGAGCAGAGTGCACAGGTGGAGACAGAAGGGTTTGCTGGATTTTTCCACACAAGACACGGAGTGCGGCACAATGATCATTTTATTACGAGTATCTTGTTTTCATGATCGAGGGAAGCCAAAATCGAAATTCAATTAATTGCCCAGCCCTAGTTTACAGTATATTAAATTATGTTTACGATGGTTTGAAATTAATAAGTTGTCTCTAAACTTAAAGAAAACTAAGTTCATAATATTTGGATGTTTACCATCTTCACTGGTTTTCCCCTACCACGTAACGTGCCATCAGGACAATAGTTCATAGGAAAGTAGCCTTTTAGAGCCCTTTGTCTCCATTGAGGGGAATGTGTGCATGTCATTCTCATTATAGGGGTTGGAAATAAATTGATATTAAAATAGCAACGTGAGCAAAACATTTTTAATGTATTATTAAGTCGTTGCCTCATGTCCTGTTTTGATGATGAATAAATGATAGCCATAAAAACAAAGTAGGCTAACACTGAGTAGTCAATTGTCAATTAGCCCTGTCTCCCATGGGTCTGCACTGAGCCTGGCTAGTACTGCTGAGTGCTCCACTATGATCCAACAGCAAGTATTTACAACACAGCTAACTGTAGGCAAGGTCAGGAGAAACCAGGACAAAGTGCAGATAGGAGAGGATACTTTTCTTATTGTGTAACATTCACGTCCACAATTAGTACTGTACAGTAGCGGCTGGTGGTGATATTGGGTGGGGGGGCTAACAAATTCATTAAGCCTAGGGCCTATAAACATCCATAGTTCATGCTGCAGCAACAACAAAAACACATCCGAGGTACAGTCCAGAGATACAGCACCAATACAAACATGTTCGGATGCAAAACGTTTCTCTCCACACACCCACCCGCACGCACGCACGCACGCACGCACGCACGCACGCACGCAGGGGTAGGGGCATAGGTTGAGGGGGGGAAGTCCTGGGCCCAAGTGGTCCAACTGCGGCTGCTCCAGGCTTCCTCCACGTTTGCTTTTACTTTCACAGCCCTCCAAGCACGTACGTTTTAGGGATTGATTTAATAAACATTATATTATGGTTTAAGCGTTAACCTTGGTTTCTTTGTCTGGTTTATTCAATGGTTATTGGCCGATTAAAGAGCCTGGGATGGTCGGCCCGTAACAGTGGCATAATACTCAGGTCTTGAAAGAATAATATAATGTAAACAATTGAAGTTTCAACGAAAAAGTAGTGTCTGTGAAACATAAGCAGCCAAGGATGTATGAATATAATAAGTTCTTTAGTGCAAAACAATTGATAGCTGCTCAACTCTTGACTAAACTGTACATACGTAGATACATGATAAAACTGGTTTGGTTAATAAACTAGTGAGCGGTTGGATGCTGGGTCTGGGGCGAGGGCGTTTCGCCAAATTGTGTGACGTTTCGCCAAAATGTGTCCCCACCAATATGAACATCAAAGTTACGCCAATGATGGGAATTGTTAAGAATTTAACGATTCTGATTCCGATTCTGCTTATCGATCCGATTCCTTATCGATTCTCTTATCGATTCTCATTGTGTGAGAAAATAAATACAAATGTGTTTATTTGTATTAACCTGCTTAAATATCAGATCAGAAGTGTGTCTAGTGTGTGCAAAAATGATCAAGAGTACTTTAGGATTAGGAAATTGTCAATTTTCACATTAGTTGGTCCGGAGCTCCGGACAAAAAAAAAAGGTTTGCCTTTTAAGCCCAAATGCCATTATGTTCCCTAAAAACTAAAAACACAGACTGAAAACAGTCAAGGAAGAGCTTGTGCCTTTTGGAATATGAACTGTGCTCATTTGCATTCAACTTGAAACAAAATTCAACTGACATAAAAAATACAAAGAAGTCTTCTGTAAAGATAAGACCAAACATCAACTTTGGCAAATTAACCATTTGTTTGCAGAGAAAATATCATGTATGCCCTCTCAGGAAGGATACGAGATATTTAATGTACATGCTGTTCTAATGTGAAGCGCGCTGTTTATTATTAATATAACGGCCCGTCATCAGACACATTTGCACATCGGTCGCTCCTCAAGTAATCCAAGTCTTTTTTTTTGTATGGGCAGAGATAGAAGTCTCAACCACCGTGCGTAAAGGGTGCATTAAAACAGCTGACGGGACGAAAAAGAAAAAAGCTCTCGCCTTTTTATCTCTCTTCCTTTTTTATAAGCCCGCCCGCTGTTCATTATTAATATAACGGCCCGTCATCAGACACATGTGCCGGATGGTTTTTGCACATCGATCGCTCCATCAAGTTGTCCAAGTCAGTGCTTTTTGTATGGGCAGAGATCGTTATTTTAAGTGTGTCTTTATGAAGTTTATTGTTAAACTTAAGTGTAGACTATTGTTTCCTTATCACCGCCGAGTTCCGCTGTTTCTTGTTTTGGGTTCGTCTCGACCCGCCGTGCGTAAAGGCAGCAGAACAGCTGACGGAAGGAAAAAGAAACAAACCAGCTGACGAACGTGAGTAAACACTGCGGGGCTTAAGGCAGCGGTCAAGAAAACCTTTTTGCTTTGTTTTATGCTGCTCTCACCTTTTTATCTCTCTCCCTCTTTTATTAGCCCACACATATGCCTACACACACGTTAATTCTCACACATTGTATGTACAAGTCCAATGGGCAATTCTGGTGTCGACTAGACAGGCAGCGGACATTTAAACGTTTAACCGTCAGGATCGCCGTCTGCTCGCTTGCGCTCGTGCGCGTGTCATTTGACAAAATGGAAACTTTACAATTGTTGCAAGTGGCCGTATTGTCGTCTTTTCAAGTGAAAAACAACCAACATTTAGAGAGATTCTGTCTCAACGCCATGTTTGCTGCGTTCTGAACCAAAACAAAGCAGCGCGAGTGTCAAGTCATGACACATTTGCAACAAGCGGAACCGATAAGCGGAATCGTTAAGCAGGCATGTTAGCGATTCCAGGGAATTGGTTGACTCGGCACCGGTTCTGAAGAGGAACCGGGTCTCGATTCCCATCCCTACTGGTTACCACTGGCCATTGTTGACACTCAGTATATCTCCCGCCTCCAAAAGTGACAGTCACCAGTGAGAGTCACTAGCCTCGTTCGGCTTGGCGCCGTCTTGCGCAGACCTGCGCAATTATGACGCTGCGCAAGACGGCTCCTAGTCGAACGAGGCTAGTGTCACTGTTGGAGGCGGGCTCAAAGTCACTGTAGGCTACTGTGATTGGAAGAAAGTCAATGGTCTGGGCTAGATTCATTTAGCCCAAATGGTCTCTAAATCGAGGGGGTATGTCATGATACCTGTCAATCACGATTGGACGACACCGGTTGGACGCTCATTCTGATAAGTGTGGGCTTAGAAAAGTCAGCCCAGACAGATATGTATCCTGCGTTTTTGTGATTATTTGGTGCGGTTGCTGCTTGTTTTGTACAAAATCAACCAATTAGTAGTTATTATATTTTAATAATTTAATTAATTAAGTACGGGCACTCAAGCATTGAGGGCCCGTAATTATTACTCTCCACCATACTTATTCTTCTTCTTCTTCTTCTTACTTTTTATTCTTCCTCACATTTTCTAGCTGCTTCTCCTCCCACACCGTTACACGCAGACATGCCAAAATTTCACACAACGTGCGTCCCCACCCCACGGGGTGTGCTATTATACAGTTTTTTGAATTTCCGCTAGGGGGCGCTGTAATGAAGTCCCGACTGAAAAAACTTTGAGAGGCCACGCCCAGCACGCCATAACTCCGATTGACTTGAAATTTCTCACACAGGTGTATGTTAGGGTGCTCTACAAAAAAGCCTCTGGGACCATAAAAAGTCTTCTGGGAATATTTCCCGCTAATTAGCATAAAGTGAAAAACAGCGTGTTATCCACAACTTTCTGCAATTTGACTGTATCAACACCAAATTTCTTGTGAAGCCCCGGGGGACTACAATAAACATACCCGTAAAAGATTAGTAGGACAACTTGAAAAACATGGCCGCCATTGACCAAAACGTTTACGCAGGGGCGGGGCATAATAACACGTTGGCCATAACTCCTTAACCATAGGTCCTATCATCATGAAACTTGCTGGGTATGTGCAGAAGTCATGTGGTAGCATGTCCATTAAAGCATATCGACATTAACCCAAAGGGGGCGCCACAAATGGGCGGGGCTTAATAACACGTTGGCCATAACTCCTTAACCGTAGGTCCTATCATCATCAAACTTGCTGGGTATGTGCAGAAGTCATGTGGTTGCATGTCCTTCGAAGCTTATCGAGATCAACCCATAGGGGGCGCCACAAATGGGCGGGGCTTAATAACACGTTGGCCATAACTCCTTAACCATAGGTCCTATCATCATGAAACTTGCTGGGTATGTGCAGAAGTCATGTGGTAGCATGTCCTTCAAAGCTTATCGCGATTTACCCATAGGGGGCGCCACAGGGGCGGGGCCTATCCACAAATTGGCCATAACTCCTTAACCGTAGGTCCTATCATCATGAAACTTACTGGGTATGTGCGGAAGTCATGTGGTAGCGTGTCCCTCGAAGCTTATCGCGATTAACCCATAGGGGGCGCCACAAAAGTCACCCGACTCCGATTGACTTGAAATCGATTACACATGTACAGCTCATGGTGCTCTACAATATAGCCTCTCAGAATTTTTTTGTATTTTCCGCTAGGGGGCGCTATAATTAAACCCAGACTGAAGAAAGTTTGAGAGGCCACGCCCCGCACACCGTAAGTCCGATTGACTTGAAATTTCTCACACAGGTGTATGTTACGGTGATCTACAAAAAAGCCTCTTGGACCATAAAAGTCAACCTGGAAATATTTTCGGCTAATTAGCATACACTGAAAAACAGGGTTTTAACCACAAATTTTTCCAGTTTTACTCTATCGACACCAAATTTCTCACGAAGGCCCGGGGGACTATGACGCACGTCTGCGAAAAATATCAGTAGGATAGCTTGGAAAACATGGCCGCCATTGACTAAAACGTTTACGCAGGGGCGGGGCTTAATTACAAATTGGCCATAACTCGTTGCCCGTAGGTCCTATCGTCGTGAAACTCGCAGGATACGTGCGGAAGACATGCGGTAGCGTGTCCCTCTAAGCTCGTCGAGGTTAACCCGCAGGGGGCGCCGCAAATGCGAAAACCGTCATTCGCCGACGCGATGTTTGCCGGGCCACGCCCCTTTCCCCCCGACTCCGATCGACTCGTCGTTTGTCGGACGCGCGCGGCCCGCGTCGCTCTACGGTAAAGCCTCTGGGACCGCGGGGGTCGGCCGCGATTTTTTCCCTTCCCCGATTCGCGCGGGGGCGGCCCGTACTTTCCAAATCTCCGCGGGATTTCTAGTTAAGTACGGGTCCCCAGTGTAACTGGGGATCCGTAATTATTACTCTCCACCATACTTATTCTTCTGACTTCTTACTTCTTACTTCTTCTTATTCTGCCTCACATTTTCTAGCTGCTTCTCCTCCCACACCGTTACACGCAGACATGCAAAAATTTCGCACAACGTGCGTCCCCACCCCGCGGGGTGTGCTATTATACAGTTTTTTGAATTTCCGCTAGGGGGCGCTGTAATGAAGTCCCGACTGAACGAACTTTGAGAGGCCACGCCCCGCACGCCGTAACTCCGATTGACTTGAAATTTCTCACACAGGTGTATGTTAGGGTGCTCTACAAAAAAGCCTCTGGGACCATAAAAATTCTTCTGGGAATATTTCCCGCTAATTAGCATAAACTGAAAAACAGCGTGTTATCCACAACTTTCTGCAATTTGACTGTATCGACACCAAATGTCTCGTGAAGCCCCGGGGGACTACAATAAACATACCCGTAAAAGATTAGTTGGACAACTTGAAAAACATGGCCGCCATTGACCAAAAAGTTTACGCAGGGGCGGGGCTTAATAACACGTTGGCCATAACTCCTTAACCGTAGGTCCTATCATCATCAAACTTGCTGGGTATGTGCAGAAGTCATGTGGTTGCATGTCCATCGAAGCTTATCGAGATCAACCCATAGGGGGCGCCACAAATGGGCGGGGCTTAATAACACGTTGGCCATAACTCCTTAACCATAGGTCCTATCATCATGAAACTTGCTGGGTATGTGCAGAAGTCATGTGGTAGCATGTCCATCGAAGCTTATCGAGATTAACCCATAGGGGGCGCCACAGGGGCGGAGCCTATCCACAAATTGGCCATAACTACTTAACCATAGGTCCTATCATCATCAAACTTGCTGGGTATGTGCAGAAGTCATGTGGTAGCATGTCCCTCGAAGCTTATCGCGATTAACCCATAGGGGGCGCCACAAAAGTCACCCGAGTCCGATTGATTTGAAATTGATTACACATGTACAGCTCATGGTGCTCTACAATATAGCCTCTCAGAATTTTTTTGTATTTTCCGCTAGGGGGCGCTATAATTAAACCCAGACTGAAGAAAGTTTGAGAGGCCGCGCCCCGCACGCCGTAAGTCCGATTGACTTGAAATTTCTCACACAGCTGTATGATAGGGTGCTCTACAAAAAAGCCTCTTGGACCATAAAAGTCAACCTGGAAATATTTTCGGCTAATTAGCATAAACTGAAATACAGGGTTTTAACCACAACTTTTTCCAGATTTTCTCTATCGACCCCAAATGTCTCACGAAGCCCCGGGGGACTGTGACGCACGTCTCCGAAAAATATCAGTAGGATAGCTTGGAAAACATGGCCGCCATTGACTAAAACGTTTACGCATGGGGCGGGGCTTAATTACAAATTGGCCATATCTCATTGGCCGTAGGTCCTATCGTCGTGAAACTCGCAGGATACGTGCAGAAGACGTGCGGTGGCGTGTCCCTCTAAGCTCGTCGAGGTTAACCCACAGGGGGCGCCACGAATGCGAAAACCGTCATTCGCCGACGCAATGTTTGCCGGGCCACGCCCCTTTCCCCCCGACTCCGACCGACTCGTCGTTTGTCGGACGCGCGCGGCCCGCGTCGCTCTACGGTAAAGCCTCTGGGACCGCGGGGGTCGGCCGCGATTTTTTCCCTTCCCCGATTCGCGCGGGGGCGGCCCGTACTTTCCAAATCTCCGCGGGATTTCTAGTTAAGTACGGGTCCACTGTTTACAGGGGACCCGTAATTATTACTCTCCACCATACTTATTCTTACTTCTTACTTCTTACTTCTTACTTCTTTTTATTCTTCCTCACATTTTCTAGCTGCTTCTCCTCCCACACCGTTGCACGTAGAAACGCAAAAATTTCACACAACGTGCGTCCCCACCCCCCGGGGTGTGCTATTATACAGTTTTTCCCATTTCCGCTAGGGGGCGCTGTAATGAAGTCCCGACTGAAAGAACTTTGAGAGGCCACGCCCCGCACGCCGTAACTCCGATTGACTTGAAATTTCTCACACAGGTGTATGTTAGGGTGCTCTACGAAAAAGCCTCTGGGACCATAAAAATTCTTCAGGGAATATTTCCCGCTAATTAGCATAAAGTGAAAAACAGCGTGTTATCCACAACTTTCTGACATTTGACTGTATCAACACCAAATTTCTCGTGAAGCCCCGGGGGACTACAATAAACATACCCGTAAAAGATTAGTAGGACAACTTGAAAAACATGGCCGCCATTGACCAAAAAGTTTACGCAGGGGCGGGGCTTAATAACACGTTGGCCATAACTCCTTAACCATAGGTCCTATCATCATGAAACTTGCTGGGTATGTGCGGAAGTCATGTGGTAGCATGTCCATCAAAGCATATCGAGATTAACCCAAAGGGGGCGCCACAAATGGGCGGGGCTTAATAACACGTTGGCCATAACTCCTTAACCGTAGGTCCTATCATCATCAAACTTGCTGGGTATGTGCAGAAGTCATGTGGTTGCATGTCCAGGCCGTGATTTCTTTCCTTCCCCGATTCGCGCGGGGGCGGCCCGTACTTTCCAAATCTCCGCGGGATTTCTAGTTAAGTACGGGTCCCCAGTGTAACTGGGGAGCCGTAATTATTACTCTCCACCATACTTATTCTTCTTCTGACTTCTTATTCTCCCCCAAATTTCTAGCTGCTTCTCCTCCCACACCGTTTCACGCAGACATGCAAAAATTTCACACAACGTGCGTCCCCACCCCACGGGGTGTGCTATTATACAGTTTTTTGAATTTCCGCTAGGGGGCGCTGTTATGAAGTCCCGACTGAAAAAACTTTGAGAGGCCACGCCCCGCACGCCGTAACTCCGATTGACTTGAAATTTCTCACACAGGTGTATGTTAGGGTGCTCTACAAAAAAGCCTCTTGGACCATAAAAATTCTTCAGGGAATATTTCCCGCTAATTAGCATAAAGTGAAAAACAGCGTGTTATCCAGAACTTTCTGACATTTGACTGTATCGACACCAAATTTCTTGTGAATTCCCGGGGGACTACAATAAACATACCCGTAAAAGATTAGTAGGACAACTTGAAAAACATGGCCGCCATTGACCAAAACGTTTATGCAGGGGCGGGGCATAATAACACGTTGGCCATAACTCCTTAACCATAGGTCCTATCATCATGAAACTTGCTGGGTATGTGCAGAAGTCATGTGGTAGCATGTCCATCTAAGCATATCGAGATTAACCCAAAGGGGGCGCCACAAATGGGCGGGGCTTCATAACACGTTGGCCATAACTCCTTAACCGTAGGTCCTATCATCATCAAACTTGCTGGGTATGTGCAGAAGTCATGTGGTTGCATGTCCATCGAAGCTTTTCGAGATCAACCCATAGGGGGCGCCACCAATGGGCGGGGCTTAATAACACGATGGCCATAACTCCTTAACCGTAGGTCCTATCATCATCAAACTTGCTGGGTATGTGCAGAAGTCATGTAGTAGTATGTCATTCTAAGTTTATCGCGATTTAACCATAGGGGGCGCCACAGGGGCGGGGCCTATCCACAAATTGGCTATAACTCCTTAACAATAGGTTCTATCATCATCAAACTTGCTGGGTGAGTGCAGAAGTCATGTGGTAGCATGTCCCTCGAAGCTTATCGCGATTAACCCGTAGGGGGCGCCACAGGGGCGGGGCCTATCCACAAATTGGCCATAACTCCTTAACCATAGGTCCTATCATCATGAAACTTGCTGGGTATGTGCAGAAGTCATGTAGTAGCATGTCCCTTGAAGCTTATCGCGATTAACCCATAGGGGGCGCCACAAAAGTCACCCGACTCCGATTGACTTGAAATTGATTGCACATGTACAGCTCATGGTGCTCTACAATATAGCCTCTCAGAATTTTTTTGTAATTTCCGCTAGGGGGCGCTATAATTAAACCCAGACTGAAGAAAGTTTGAGAGGCCACGCCCCGCACACCGTAAGTCCGATTGACTTGAAATTTCTCACACAGGTGTATGTTACGGTGATCTACAAAAAAGCCTCTTGGACCATAAAAGTCAACCTGGAAATATTTTCGGCTAATTAGCATACACTGAAAAACAGGGTTTTAACCACAACTTTTTCCAGTTTTACTCTATCGACACCAAATTTCTCACGAAGGCCCGGGGGACTGTGAAGCACGTCTCCGAAAAATATCAGTAGGATAGCTTGGAAAACATGGCCGCCATTGACTAAAACGTTTACGCAGGGGCGGGGCTTAATTACAAATTGGCCATAACTCGTTGCCCGTAGGTCCTATCGTCGTGAAACTCGCAGGATACGTGCCGAAGACGTGCGGTGGCGTGTCCCTCTAAGCTCGTCGAGGTTAACCCGCAGGGGGCGCCGCGAATGCGAAAACCGTCATTCAACGACGCAATGTTTGCCGGGCCACGCCCCTTTCCCCCCGACTCCGATCGACTCGTCGTTCGTCGGACGCGCGCGGCTCGCGTCGCTCTACGGTAAAGCCTCTGGGACCGCGGGGGTGGGCCGCGATTTTTTCCCTTCCCCGATTCGCGCGGGGGCGGCCCGTACTTTCCAAATCTCCGTGGGATTTCTAGTGTTTGTGTTACTATCCACTATTTTTCCTCTGCCAAATTTTCTAGCTGCTTCTCCTCCCACACCGTTTCACTTAGACATTCAAAATTTTCACTGAACGTGCGCCCCTACCCCGCGGGGTGTGCTATTATACAGTTTTTCCGAATTCCGCTAGGGGGCGCTGTTATTAAGCCCCGACTGAAAAAGTTTGAGAGGCCGCGCCCCGCACGCCGTAAGTCCGATTGACTTGAAATTTCTCACACGGCTGTATGATAGGGTGCTCTACAAAAAAGCCTCTTGGACCATAAAAGTCAACCTGGAAATATTTTCGGCTAATTAGCATAAACTGAAATACAGGGTTTTAACCAAAACTTTTTCCAGATTTACTCTATCGACACCAAATGTCTCACGAAGCCCCGGGGGACTGTGATGCACGTCTCCGAAAAATATCAGTAGGATAGCTTGGAAAACATGGCCGCCATTGACTAAAACGTTTACGCAGGGGCGGGGCTTAATTACAAATTGGCCCTAACTCGTTGCCCGTAGGTCCTATCGTCGTGAAACTCGCGGGATACGTGCGGAAGACACGCGGTGGCGTGTCCCTCTAAGCTCGTCGAGGTTAACCCACAGGGGGCGCCGCAAATGCGAAAACCGCCATTCAACGATGCGATGTTTGCCGGGCCACGCCCCTTTCCCCCCGACTCCGATCGCCTCGTCGTTCGTCGGACGCGCGCGGCTCGCGTCGCTCTACGGTAAAGCCTCTGGGACCGCGGGGGTCGGCCGTGATTTTTTCCCTTCCCCGATTCGCGCGGGGGCGGCCCGTACTTTCCAAATCTCCGCGGGATTTCTAGTTTAATAATGTTCTCATGTTTATTATAAAAGATAGGGAGGGCTTAGCCCCACTAGACCATTGATACCAGCCGTCCCTGGTACTGTATACACACTACACAGGGAAGGAGACAAATACAGCAGCTGGAAGTATGAAAAAAACAAGAGAGATTTGAGAGCTGCAGGTTGAGAGCTGCTCGGGGAATCCAGTTTCACAACATGAATTTTTGAAGGAGTGGGGGCTGGTGGAGAGGGAAGCAGGGCTGGCAATGCAGGAAAAAGGATGGAGGGTATTTATGCTGCTGTCCCCACTGCAAGTCTTGCTGCACTTAAAGAGGACAAGGAGAACAAACTCTGGAGGAAAGCTTCTAGGCTGCTTTACCCAAGCATGGACTGGACATTATGTACTCCTGAATTTAAAAAAACTGTCTCAACACAAACTATTGAGGGGCTGATTTGATAACGTTTTAGAACATACAATTAAAAAACTCATAAAATTACTTAAGAAAAATAAATTATGATAATTACCCCCCCCCCCCCCCCACACACACACACACATTTTGTTTTAAATACTGGAATGAGAGATTAAGTAAAAGGGAGATTGGTCATCCAACTGACAACCAGTCAGTACCATTTATGGAAATATATATATATAAAAAAAAAAAAAAAAAAAAAAAAAACTGCACCTGTAATGTCACTTGGTTGTGGAGTACAAAAGTACATTAATGAAGGGAAAAATGTATAAGCTGAAGATATTTTTAGTTACTTTGACTTGAAATAATAACAAATGAACAGTAGCGGAGTGAGAAGGGAGATGAGATTCAGAGGGGAAAGTGATGTTGAAACGTTGTGCTAGTGCATGAACATGACCAGATGCTGAAAATACACCGAAAGCTTTGAAGTAAAATAATTGAGGGGCGACCTCTGGTAACTTGATTAACCAAATATGACGCACACAGAGGTATTCTTTCCTAATTATAAAATGTCAATGAATATGCTGTTCAGTTATAAGTTACAGACCAGAAACTCTGAACAACGCTTAGTAATTGTTGTTTAAATATAATATAATTATTCATTATTGCGTAGATTGTTTGACAAGTTAACAGAATTACTTTCCAAAATATCTATGGGTCACTTGTATTGGCAACCCCAGCACATACAGTGTTCACTTTCCTGGCTCCACAAAGGTGTAAAAAGCTCCCCATTGTTGGCAGGACAGCAGAAACTCTAAACCCTATCAGACTGAAAATTGGGTTCAGACTGCACCTCCTTGGCCTATGAAAATCACTGAAATAAATAAAGGTCTCTCTATTGTTTCCTTATGTAGCATTTGAAGCAGTTTTGCATATTTGATGAAGTTGGTGTGGTTGCATGATTGTTAAGATGGGGGGTGTATATACACATGGTTGAATGCACTTATTCTAAGTTGCTTTGGATTCGAGTCAGTAATAAAGTTAAAGTTAAATAATGTAAAATAACACAAACAGTTTTCTACATATAGAAATGACAAGTTAAATGTCACTGGCACTGTCCACATCATTTTTGTACTTTAAAATACACATGCATAGGGATTGGAAGATGCAATAGCAAATTTCCCAGTCATAAAAATAGGACTTCCCCGACAGTTTGATTGCTTTATGATAAATGATCAACACTGTGATGGTTTGCATGGTACTGAACATATTTGATTGAATCTGGATATAATGCCTTTCAACCCTGTGGTGCTCTTTCAAAATCTAATTAAAGACAATATTTTTTTAAATGAAGCCTTATTCAAAGTAATTGAGAAACTAAAAGATTTTTCATAGGACATGAAAGACGTGCTTGTGTTTTGCAGACTGAGGTATCATGCTAGCATACCATCATAAAACTAACCAATACATTCTGGATGTGCAGTCACAAAATCATGGTCAAACAGACAATTAGACAAGTGGAATTGGGTGGTAGGATGGCCTAGAGGAAAGGTGGCCGAGCAGTAGCCATGAGGTCGCTGGTTCGATCCCCGGCACCGGACAGGAGGGTGTTAGTTGTAAAATTAGCAGAGGCTGGTATTACGTCTACGGTGCCCACCATCTCTACCATTGTGTCCTTGAGCAAGACACTTAACCCCAAAACTGCTCCAGGGGCGCTGTACTGCGGCTGACCCTACGCTCTTACCCCCTCCGAAGTGTGGTAACTTGAGAGGGGATATGCGAAAAGACAAATTTCAATGTAACCATTGACAAATGAAGTAACTTAACTTACCTTAATAATCAAAATGCTAATAATCGGAGTCTGAGGTGTCTCAAAAGCAGTTATACAAGAACTGTGCTGTGGTCTTTCTGAATGTTGTCAACTGAATTATGCAAGGCAACAAAAAAATTAATAGGTTTAATCTGGAAACGCCTTTAGAAAACCGGCCATATGTGCAATTATGCTGCTGTCGGATCAGCTGTTTAACATGGAGATGAAAACCAAAGTCAAACTGAAGTTGGAGCAGTTGAATAGAGATGAATAAATATTGTAACGTAACACAATAATGTGTTGTATGATTTGCGTTAGTAGGCCTACAGTAGCTCACTGTGATCATACAAGGTGGCGGTAGGACGATGTGGCTATGGGCAACAACACCCAACCCTAGCTCACATAACAATATTTAAAAAAATATATTCTATTATATATAGACGTGGTGACGTATGGCAAGAAGCTGTGGTGCCTAGGGCCGGATCTTTAGGAGCAGTGTGAGTACAGGCCAGCGGGGGAAATCCTGTATAGACGCGCTACGGGGCAACTGTGCCTAGTGTGAGTGTCAGTCTTTTACGATGTACCTGGCAACAGTGGTTCCTGTTGTCTCTCCCACTCAGGCAGGTAGGTGCTTCCACGTGCTGACGAAGGCGGTGGGGATAAGTGAATAAGGCACGGTGGTGATGGAGTTCCAATTGTCTGACGTGGGGTCGTAACAGTCCAACGTTTTACACCTCTGCGTTCCAAAATACCCTCCGACCACGTAAAGCTTATTCCCCGAGGCCACGGCGTGACAGCTCATGCGTTTGGACGTCATGTCTCCCACCCTGGTCCACTGCTCCGTCTCACAGTCAAAGCGATAGGCGGAGGCGGCCGTGAACTCAGTGTCTCCACCCATGATGAAGATCTGGCTTCCTAGCACCGCGGCTGCCGTGTAGCGCCAGGGCTGTGGGCATTCAGCAGCAATGTTCCAGCGGTTACCCACCGGGTCGTAGCATTGGACCTGTAGAACAAAGGACGTAAGGCTGTGTGCTATGGCTGGCAGTACATTTACAATGCTTACTGTAAATGACTGTTATTCTGGTCCTTACAAATATTATTGCGAGAGGATTAATGAAAACCATGCAGTAGAATATGATAATAAAGAGACAATTTAACGTGTCTGTATATACACTCAACAAAAATATAAACGCAACACTTAAAGATCTAAAATTCATTCCAGATACACAATTGTACCATTTCTCTCAAACATTGTTCACAAATCTGTCTAAATGTGATAGTGAGCACTTCTGCTTTGCTGAGATAATCCATCCCACCTCACAGGTGTGCCACATCAAGATGCTGATCTGACATCATGATTAGTGCACAGGTGTGCCTTAGACTGTCCACAATAAAAGGCCACTCTGAAATGTGCATTTTTTTGCTTTATTGGGGGTCTGGGGACTCAGAACCAGTCAGTATCTGGTGTGACCACCATTTGCCTCATGCAGTGCAACACATCTTCTTCGCATAGAGTTTATCAGATTGTCAATTGTGGCCTGTGGAATGTTGATTCACTCCTCTTCAATGGCTGTGCGAAGTTGCTGGATATTAGTGGGAAGTGGTGCACGCTGTCGTATACGCCGGTCAAGCACATCCCAAACATGCTCAATGGGTGACATGTCCGGTGAGTATGCTGGCCATGCAAGAACTGGGACATTTTCAGCTTCCAAGAATTGTGTACAGATCCTTGCAACATGGGGCCGTGCATTATCTTGCTGAAACGTGAGGTGATGTTCATGGATGTATGGCACAACAATGGGCCTCAGGATCTCATCACAGTATCTCTGTGCATTCAAAATGCCATCAATAAAATGCACCTGTGTTCTTCGTCCATAACAGATGCCTGCCCATACCATAACCCCACCACCACCATGGGCCACTCGATCCACAACATTGACATCAGCAAAGCGCTCACCCACACGACGCCACACACGCTGTCTGCCATCTGCCCTGAACAATGTAAACCGAGATTCATCCGTGAAGAGAACACCTCTCCAACGTGCCAGACGCCATCGAATGTGAGCATTTGCCCACTCAAGTCTGTTACGGCGACAAGCTGGAGTCAGGTCAAGACCCCGATGAGGACGACGAGCATGCAGTTGAGCTTCCCTGAGACGGTTTCTGACAGTTTGTGCAGAAATTGTTTGGTTATGCAAACCAATTGTTTCAGCAGCTGTCTCAGTGGCTGGTCTCAGACGATCTTGGAGGTGAACCTGCTGGATGTGGAGGTCCTGGGCTGGTGTGGTTACACGTGGTCTGCGGTTGTGAGGCCGGTTGGATGTACTGCCATATTCTGAAACGCCTTTGGAGACGGCTTATGGCGGAGAAATGAACATTCAATGCACGAGCAACAGATCTGGTTGACATTCCTGCTGTCAGCATGCCAATTGCACACTCCCTCAATGCTTGTGGCATCTGTGGCATTTTGCTGTGAGACAAAACTGCACATTTCAGGGTGGCCTTTTATTGTGGACAGTCTAAGGCACACCTGTGCACTAATCATGATGTCAGATCAGCATCTTGATGTGGCACACCTGTGAGGTGGGATGGATTATCTCAGCAAAGCAGAAGTGCTCACTATCACACATTTAGACAGATTTGTGAACAATGTTTGAGAGAAATGGTAATATTGTGTATCTGGAATGAATTTTAGATCTTTAAGTCCATCTCATGAAAAATGGGAGCAAAAACAAAAGTGTTGCGTTTATATTTTTTGTTGAGTGTAGATTACATTATATTTACACATTGACAAGGGGTGTAAAAATATTAAATGACAATTGGTTCTCATTGTACAATGTGAATCAGAATAATTCATTCTAATTAGAAAGTTTTTTTAATACACATTGTGGGTTCAGTCATAGCAGGTGTGGCCTTGTGAGGATTTATAAGAAGATGAATACATAGAAATCCACCAACCTTGGAGGCCTTGTCTCTGTGTATGGTGGTCCCTCCAAACACAAAGAGTTTGAGTTTGGCACTGACCACAGCTGCGTTGCTGACTCCGTCTCTTAGAGGAGCCATCATAGTCCATTTATTACTGAGAGGGTCATACCGCTCCACCTGAGAAAAATGATACACTTTAATACTTTTTATATTTAATAATCAAACTTAAAGCCACTACGAATAACTTTTGAATATCTTTAAAACAGCCTCATCTTTCCTCTGATGATCATAAATTACCTTTAACAGCAAACGAGACCATCAGTGCAAAGAAAGCCATTTTTATATAGTTTTTATTCCTGCATTTGGTGTGGTCGCACACCCAGTCCGATTTTCGGTTTGCACATGCAGGCTCTATGGTCACATATTCGAAAAGTTAAAAGGGAGAGTGATAGACGGCGGGAGGAGGGCGTTGCCAAGCAACGTGTACACAATTTCACGGGAGTGAACTAGACTGCAGTGTTTACTCCTAAATGAATGAGCGGTACTAAAACAAAGTTTACTTTGCTTCATCATCATCAGATGACAATTATTAATTTGAAATAGTCATTATTTACAACAACATAAACACATCACTCATCGTGATCCATACTAACTGCCGTCTCTCGCTTTCTGTGAGGACACGGAATCTTTCAGCTCCGTGCGAGCGGTTAGTGAACCTGCATCAACTCATTGCAATCGGGTGTGTGTGGCACTGACTGGCATTAGTTGATGCAGAGTCACTTACCACTCTCACGGAGCCGAAAAGAGTCCGAGCCCTCACACTTTCAACACACGGACATGCACTATATTGGAATAATTATTGGACATTCAAAACAAATCTTGGTCCATCAAGTCAAAGGCTGAATGCCACTGATGAGTTGTACATTTTAAAACAATGCTGATAAACAAGTCTATGTTTATTCTGACCTGTTTGAGAGAGACAGACGGAGAGGCAGGAAACACTCCTGCTATGGCTGTATGACCTCCAACAACGTAGAGACAGTTCTCCAACTCAGCTGAACCATGGCCAAATCTGGAGAAGAAATACCCCCACATTATATGTGTGTGTGTGTGTACTTTAGACAATTTACAGGCTTGCTTACAGCAGTGGTTTTCAAACTGCGGGGTTATGGCAGGGGGGGGGGGGGGGCGCGGATGAATATGTGAAAAAAGAAAAGAAAAAAAATTATTTAGTTTGAGTTTGTTTTTTTTATATTAAGATCACGGCATAGCTGGACAAGAGTTCTTCTGCTTCGTTCCTCTCACTGCATTTAAATGCATTCATTATATTACAGAGAAATAGGTCTCGTACAGGTCAGCCCAGAGGACCCTGCAACCCAGAGGACCCTGCATAATTTTTTTTATTTTAAATTAATATTTTTATGGAAAATCCATGTGTCTTTCTTCAATAGCTTCTAATTCATCAGACCCAGTGTCTCCAAATTATTTGTTCACACAAAATTCCTCATATTTAGCCTCTTAATTTTCCTCTCAAAGTGCACCAGATTCATGCATTTCAAAAAAATTCTCCCGGGGGGGCATGACATTTAACTAGTCAATAATTTGGGCAAATTTGTCTGCCTATCTTTCTCACTCCGCTGCACACTCAGTCACTACTATCCATGCTTAAAGGAAGCAGGATTAAAACACTGGATTAAGATGTTAAAATGTATTAAAAAATGTGTTTAAAAACGCAATTTTTTTTTTAGAATGTTTCAAAAATATGTTTAAATTTGTAAAATAATTAAAAGATCTATCAAAACACACATTAAAAAAAGTTGGGGGGGGGGGGGCGCCTTTAGCTCAGTTGGTAAGGCGTCCCCCTCCCGGGCCGGGCCCAGCAGCAGACCCGGGTTCGATTCCCACCCGCGGTCGTTCTCTGCATGTCACTCCCCTCTCTGCCTCATTTCACCTCTGTCTCTCTGCAGATAAATCAATAAAGTATAAAAATGCCCAAAAAATATCTTTATAAAAAAAAAAAATAAAAAAAAACGCTGAAATGTGTTCTCTGAGGGGGGGCTCACTCTCTCACACATTGAAAACCCCTGGCTTACAGAATAGTGTGTGTCTACCTCTGATACTCGCAGAAGTTCAACATGGTTAAAGGTCATTATTTTTAGTAAACTTCATCCACTGCAAAAGCGAGGTCATTCAAGGTTCACTGCAGCCATGAAGTTTAGTTGTACCCGAAAGAGTTCTTTTGAGCACAGCCATGAACTGTGACATGCGTGATCAAACAGACACATTGTATGCTACATAAAAGGGTATCAAGCTACATGGATGTGTATCTATAGACCATAGAGTAGATCTTATATGGCCAGTTTCACAGACATGGATTAAGCCTAGTTCTGGACTAAATTCTACAGGTCCTTCTCATATAATTAGCATATTGTGATAAAGTTGATTATTTTCCATAATGTAATGATAATAATTGAACTTTCATATATTTTAGATTCATTGCACACCAACTGAAATATTTCAGGTCTTTTGTTGTTTTAATACTGATGATTTTGGCATACAGCTCATGAAAACCCCAAATTCCTATCTCAAAAAATTAGCATATCATGAAAAGGTACTCTAAACGAGCTCTTAACCTAATCATCTGAATCAACTAATTAACTCTAAACACCTGCAAAAGATTCCTGAGGCTTTTAAAAACTCCCAGCCTGGTTCATTACTCAAAACCGCAATCATGGGTAAGACTGCCGACCTGACTGCTGTCCAGAAGGCCATCATTGACACCCTCAAGCAAGAGGGTAAGACACAGAAAGAAATTTCTGAGCGAATAGGCTGTTCCCAGAGTGCTGTATCAAGGCACCTCAGTGGGAAGTCTGTGGGAAGGAAAAAGTGTGGCAGAAAACGCTGCACAACCAGAAGAGGTGACCGGACCCTGAGGAGGATTGTGGAGAAGGGCCGATTCCAGACCTTGGGGGACCTGCGGAAGCAGTGGACTGAGTCTGGAGTAGAAACATCCAGAGCCACCGTGCACAGGCGTGTGCAGGAAATGGGCTACAGGTGCCGCATTCCCCAGGTCAAGCCACTTTTGAATCAGAAACAGCGGCAGAAGCGCCTGACCTGGGCTACAGAGAAGCAGCACTGGACTGTTGCTCAGTGGTCCAAAGTACTTTTTTCGGATGAAAGCAAATTTTGCATGTCATTCGGAAATCAAGGTGCCAGAGTCTGGAGGAAGACTGGGGAGAAGGAAATGCCAAAATGCCTGAAGTCCAGTGTCAAGTACCCCCAGTCAGTGATGGTCTGGGGTGCCATGTCAGCTGCTGGTGTTGGTCCACTGTGTTTTATCAAAGGCAGGGTCAATGCAGCTAGCTATCAGGAGATTTTGGAGCACTTCATGCTTCCATCTGCTGAAAAGCTTTATGGAGATGAAGATTTAATTTTTCAACAAGACCTGGCACCTGCTCACAGTGCCAAAACCACTGGTAAATGGTTTACTGACCATGGTATTACTGTGCTCAATTGGCCTGCCAACTCTCCTGACCTGAACCCCATAGAGAATCTGTGGGATATTGTGAAGAGGAAGTTGAGAGACACCAAACCCAACACTGTGGATGAGCTTAAGGCCGCTATCGAAGCATCCTGGGCCTCCATAACACCTCAGCAGTGCCACAGGCTGATTGCCTCCATGCCACGCCGCATTGAAGCAGTCATTTCTGCGAAAGGATTCCCGACCAAGTATTGAGTGCATAACTGAACATAATTATTTGAAGGTTGACTTTTTTGTATTAAAAACACTTTTCTTTTATTGGTTGGATGAAATATGCTAATTTTTTGAGATACGGATTTTTGGTTTTTCTTTAATTTTTTGCCAAAATCATCAATATTAAAACAATAAAAGGCTTGAACTACTTCAGTTGTGTGTAATGAATCTAAAATATATGAAAGTGTTATGTTTATCAGTACATTACAGAAAATATTGAACTTTATCACAATATGCTAATTATATGAGAAGGACCTGTACTTTCAATGGACAATCTCCATTCAAATCTTCATTTAGTCCTGGACTAGGCTTAATCCATGTCTGTGAAACTGGCCCATTGTGTAATACATGTAGCTCACCTGGCTATTAGCATGGGCGCTCCTTTAGACCACTCTTCATGGACTGTGTCATAGATCCAGACGTCTTTAGACACTCCGTTTTCTGATCCTCTTCCTCCCGTCACGTAAACCTTGCAGCCGATGGCACACGCACTGAACTCCTTCCTGGGGCTGGGCAGGTCTGCCTTAGGAATGATCTCCTTGGCTTTATGGTCAACCTGAAAGTGCAACCATTATTCAATTGTTTAATACTCACTACGTTAGTTAGAGGCAAAAAAGACACAACACTTGGTACTTCAAGTGAAGAAGATGTGTTACCATATGTAGAGAGAACCATTTAAACATTGTGTGTGTGTTTCTGTGTACGTCACATCCTTCTTGTTGGAAGTTAGGCTTGGTTTAAATTTATTTTAGTGCATTTCTTTATTTATCTGTAAATACAAATCATTTACAGATGTGTGTGTTCAAGTATGCTGGTCTTCTTAAAATTGTACAAGAGTGAATTTTACCAACCGCTTCTATGCAGAATTCCACAACGTTCAATCTACTAGCTCTTCATATGATACCTTTTCATGGTTATACAGTTATATATACATTTATTATTTATGGAGCTTACAAAAAAGTATACAACTGTAGTCAAAGCGGGAGGTGTCCGTTGTGTGGACGGCTGCCTGAACTATACAGCGCTGCAGGAAATGATCTGTTTATACATTTTTCTTCATTCAAACTGGCTATAACACCAAATAGAAACGCAGATGTCAGACACACACCCATCTACAAACCAATCAATGTCTAGTATAGGGGGACGCAGCCCATGTGGGTGATAAACACAGACGTAGGTATGTCATTGAAAGTTCTTTAGTGAGCTTGCAAAATTGCAATGTGAAACCAAACCTTAGCTGATCTAATATACAGGGGATTTTAAAAAAAGGTCTTGGTTCAGACCTTGGTGTGGACTATTAGTTGTGAAAGCACCCTTAAACTGGGAGAAGCAAGGTGCTGGTTTGAGCTAGTGTTGCTCAACCTGTGCAGATGTTCCTCTCTACTAACATATGATACACATTGCCATAAGACTGAACAACAACAGTGGTAGACACTTGTTTAAGGGAGATTAATAACACATGGTAGTTAGAATTAAATATACAAAACTGTGAGAGAATGAATATGTACTTTAAGCGCACATGAAGTTCCTTTTCACACATGAAAACAGCTGATCCATGTATAAAGGGCTCTTTGTTCACCTGGTATATCTTGTCACACATGAAGGTCTGGCCTCCCAGTATGAGCAGTGTGTGTCCAGCCTTACGCGGTCGAGCACAGGGACTAGTCACTACTCCGTCATTCTGAAGGATTCTCTTCTTACACTGCATTGCCTCTTCTACTATTGACCTGAAAGAGGAGAGTTAGAACCCACAGGTGAAGAGGTATTCCTTTATTGTTTATAGGCAACCCTTACTGCTTATGTCTCTCATCAAGGAGACCTGTTGCCAAGGGGGGACATTTCCTCAGATTCATAACTCAGTATTGACAAACAGAGAGAAGAAGACAGAGAGTATATAAGAGAGGAGAAGAGGACCGACACAGACGTTGTCCCTGGCAAGTAAATTGACAGTGTGCCACTTCTTGGACAGCTGCTCTTTTAGTAGACGCCAGTCAATCACAGCATAAAATCAGCTTTTGTGGAATGCATCACTGTTATTTCACTGCTTTCAATAGCACTAAACTAAGGCCCAACACAACAACTACCACACACAGCCACTAATGCATGTGTGGGTCAAAAAATACTGTGATTCATATTAGGGCTCTAACGATATGTGTATCGAACCGAGCATCGCGATACACAGAGCCCCGATCCCGCACCGCGGTGTGAGAATGCAGAATGGCATTTAAAAAAAAAATTTTTGGGCTTAAGTCTTGGATAAAGGTTTGGTGAAGGAAGCTGTAGCTGTAAAATGTAGGGCTGGCCCGAATACCATTTTTCAGGCTTCGAGTATTCGTTGGTTTTTCCGAGCGAATATTCGGATATTCGTTCCAGAAAAACACACCATCAAACCAACATTAATAATGCCAATGTACTCACTGAAACCGAGTGTGTGAGCCGAGACAGCAAGCTGCGTAGTTTGTTGATGCTTTAATAACTTTCGAACGGTAGTAAAGTCGGAGTTCCTTACTTTTTCCCCATGGAGGCAAACAGGTGTTTTTCCGTTCCAAATCAGCTGTCCTCTGCGCAATCGTAACCCATACAGGAGTTTATCAATTCATCCAGGAACGTGCATCTTTTCGGCGATTTATAAATCCATACAAAGATCCAATATTGATAGTCTTTTGTGTCCATAATTATTATATCCATTATTGACTGCCTATTCCCATGATGCAAGCAAGTCACGGTTGATGATGCCTGAATAGCATGGCTGAATGTAAACAAACAGCTGAGCTAAGCTAACGTTAGCATTACGTCAAGCAATACATTTCCTTCCGAAATCACGCTAATGTTGTGGTAGCCTATAGAGTTATTAGGAACACAATCTATTCTTCCTCCATCTCTCTCTCCCTCCTGCTCTTGGTGCCGCTTTTAGTTTGCCTCACTCTGGTAACATCACGTAGCCTACTACAGCTGATATCACCGGTTGCATTTTGAAAGGGCACCGGCCAACTAGGTCAAAGTTCAAATAATTCGATAATATATTTTAAATGAACGTCTAATTTGTATTTTACAATTGTTTTATAACTTGTATATCCAAATATTATTTGCTGACAAAATATACTGCAGTTTGACCTACCTTTGCAAAAAAAAAATTGAAAAAAAGTTTTTTGAAAAAAAAAAAAAAGAATATCCCGAATACTGAATTGAGCTCCGAATACTAATTTAACAAACGAATACTCGGATATTCAAATAATTCGGGCCAGCCCTAATAAAATGTTTATTTGTTTTTTAACTTCACTTATGTTTACATCACAGTTCGATATTTTTTATTTTTAAATATTATTTTGTTACAGAGAAATGTTATATCTTTGGTTACTTATTTATTCATGTTGCTTATTTTGTTCTTTGTGTTCAAATCTGGTCAGGTGAATTATTACTAAATGTTACATTTTATTATAAATGTTATTTTAATAAAATGCTTCTTAAATTTAAAAAATCATTGTAGGGGAGACTGGCCTAAGTTGTGCAACTTTTCACTCAAAGTGACTTTAAAGTAAGGCCTTGACAGTAAAGTCTCAAACTCAAATATGTACATATATTTCAGGGTGTTGTGCATCCCTGGCAATAAAAACTTTGGATCTGGAATAAACTGTTGAAGAAATATAGCTTTCGGAAAAAAAGTTGTCTTGATGCACAATTTGCCCCCGGTGTGGTGTAAGTTGTGCGGTTGGAGAGAATACCATGGGGTGAATTGTGCCATTGCTATATATCTCATAAACTGTAATGCAAGACAAATCCATTAGACAATTACTTATTTAAGGTTTATTTAAAGTAAATAGTTGACAAAGATTGAAGGACAATTTTCTTAAACAAGGCCTAGCAGATCTAATGGTTTTACCTGCAAAGCTCACAATGACAAAGTCACCAACATCATCTTTCTGGCCATCTGAACTCTCATCAGTGGTGTCGTTAAGTGGAATGGAGATGTCACTCTCTTCTGAGCTACTGTAGACAATCACTTTCTTTTGGTGACCAGCGTATACAGCCATGCCACTTGCACAACTCTCAGAAATGTACTTTGCACTAGTTGCTCCGTGCTTGTGGAACCAACTGCCACCTGACAAATGTGATTCCCCTACATTTCTGCCTTTAAATCAAGGCTCAAAACCCATATGTACACCCTGGTGTTTCCTCCCCATTAACTATCTTACCTCTGCACTACTATCTGTGTTTATGTGGATGTATGGGCTTTACGTCTTTTATTTTGGTTATTGTTATTTTACCTTCATTGTTTACCTACTGAATGCACTATGTACAGCACTTTGGACAGTGCAAACTGTCATAAATGTGCTTTTATAAATACATTTTACTTACTTACTTACTTACTTATAACTCACCCAGGCCCTTTGGCACAAATCACCCCATCCCCAGAATTTTGGATAATAAGCATGTTGCAGCAGTTTAGGGCTGACATCGTGCTAACTGTATAGACTCAAAATGAAGCAGAGCTTTACATGGATGAATAAAGGTCACAGCCTACCTGCTCCTCTTGTCAGCCATCACCAGCTCTTCACAGGCTACAGCCTCCAGCAGACATTCAGAGGGCAGCAGGGCCAGCCTGATGCCCCTCAGCAGCTCTGGTAAATGGTGGCGCCGACACTCCAAGTCAAATCGAACCCACCGCATCACAGAGTCAAACACAACCTACCGGTCAACATAACAATCACATATCAAATATTCAAACAAATAATCCTTTAGCTGGTTTGGTTTACTGTTGTTTATCACTAAACATATACTGCGTCTACATGCATTTGGAATTACAGAAAATGGCAACTGTTTCAAGATTATTAGGGACAAAATTAGGGCACAAAAATGAGTGATTCCCTTGAATCTGCAGTCAGGAATCTCCTTAGAATTAGCAATTTTATAAAGAAAAGGAAATACAGAATGAAAAAAAAAAGAGTAAAGCAATTGACAAGTGGGACAGAGGGGATCTAACCTGTTCATCTTCTATCTCCAGCTCATCGCTAAGAATCAGCTCCAGCAGTTTGTCTTTTGACAGACCGTAGAAATCCTCTGATTCTCTCACCTAAAAGGACAGACACACACTGCAATTAAACACATCTTACATGGATCTTCTAGTGAAATATCACATGTTTCTCTCTTTCAGCTGGATGGCCCTCCTCTGCATCACTTTAGTGATGCAGAGGAGGGCCATCCACAGACCTACTTTATTCATCTTGGAACTGAGCATATAACAGTCTAGTACAGTAACATAAAGACATCTCTCCTGCACAGTGTTATGTTCCCACATGGTTTATAAGATAGTGTCTAAAGAAATGAATAATTGAATCTACTGTTAAACAGGGTTACTTTGGGGGCGCCCTTAGATCAGTTGGTAGGGCGTCCCCCCCATGGGCCTCGGCCAGCAGCGGACCCGGGTTTGATTCCAGCCCGCGGTCGTTCTCTGCATATCACTCCCCTCTCTGCCCCATGTCAACTCTGTCTTTACACGATCAATAAAGCATAAAGATGCCAAAAAATATCTTTAAACAGGGTTACTTTTTGCTTGTGCTGTTAACATTATTGTTGAAATTTAATTTATTACAGATCCACATGCTTTCATATCGACACAAGCGCCAAGTTTGGTTTGAATGTTCTCTTCCAGCATGTCTGCCCGAAGAGCTTCTCATAGTTGCTGGATGCTTCATCTCTGCACCCATTAAACTTTTATCACTCTTAACCTTTCTGTTAAAATACAGGCATACTGGGGATTGTCTTAGTCTGAATATTCTGTTCACAAAGCACTTCCACCAACAAATGTTACCTAATTAAAACACAGCCTGGGGGGGGGGGGGCTGTGCAGATAAACACACTACCACCTATTCTAGTGGGGCAGAAGTGATCATAGAGAAGGACTATTTATGTGTGACTATGATTATTTTTTTTCATTAAAATGTTGCAAAGTGTGCTTTTTAGGACATTATAAGCCTGGAAAAGATCATGTATAAGTTAGTAGGGCTTTCAGCCTTATCAATTTGATATTGAATAAGCTATGAAAAAAATGCCATTAGAAAATCGCGGCCAGAAGGCTTGAAGCAAAATGGTAGAGTTTAGGGAGTTATTTGGGGTTTGAGATGACAGACTTTTAGGTATTGTGTTAGGCCTGTGGTAGGACAGTGGACACATGACGAAGCAACACCACACACAGGGCCAGCCCGAGGCACAAGCGAACTAAGTGGTTGCTTAGGGCCCCCCGACCCCCAAACTCTGCAAAATATTCTTAGTCTTAAATACGAGTATAACACTATTTTAACGAGTCAAGTGAGTGATCAGCTTCTCAGACTTAAGCAACATTATTTTGAATTAGGGGATAAACCACAAACTTTGCTGGCCTGCCAGCTCAGAGGGCAACACGCCAGCAGATCATACATACAATAAAATCTAGCAGAGGTGTGGCTTTAACTGACCCGAAACTGAAATAAATGAGAAATAAACGCTTTAAGGAGTATTACCAGGAGCTTTATAAATCCAAAGCTAATGGTGATATCGACGCATGGTTAAAAAAGCTAGACATACCAAAACTAGACAGCGCCTCCTGCAAGGCCTTAAACTCTGAACTGTCCCCTGCAGAAATCACGTACGCTATCAAATCACTGTATAACGGCAAGAGCCCTGGGCCAAATGGCTTTGTAGTTGAATTTTATAAGAAGTTTGCTGACCAAGTAACCCCGATCTTGCATAGAATGTTCTCCCACTCAACCGAAGCGAATAGGCTCCCACCAACATTCTATAACGCAAACATTTCTCTCTAGTTAAAACAAGACAGGGATGAAACTAATCCATCCTCATATCGACCAATTTCTATGCTTAACTTGGATTTAAAAAAATTTACAAAAAATTTGGCAAATAGACTAAACAAATTTATAGAATCCACACAGATCAGACCGGGTTCATCGCCAATAGGTTTTAATTTTTTAATGTTAGGAGAGTCCTAAATATTATGTATAACAAATTCGACAGCTCTTCCAAACAAGCTGTTTTGTGTCTGGACGCGGAAAAGGCTTTCGATCAGGGGCCGGTTTCCCGATAACGTCATCTCTTAGCGAGCTACGAAGACTCCTACGTTATGACTTACCAAAGTTGTTTACCTCTGTAGTCGTGGTTCCCGAACGGTCTCTTAGGAGAAACACTCCATACGTCGTACGTACACTGCTGAAATCGATTGCTCAGAGTTCGATTTTCCATTTCCTGCTTATTTCATGCGAAGCTGCATGACAAGTCTTTGCGAATAAAAGATTACTAGAAATCCTTCTAAGCCGAAACATTTATTTAACACCTCTTGCTTTATAATCTAAGTATCTTTAAGAACAATAATCACGTTTCGTGGTGGGTCAGTAAGGAAACTGAAAGTAGATATAATATCGCCAATGGCCTAGGCCCTATATCAATAAAAACAGACGGCCCAAACAGCGTCCAAATGAGCTAAAATCCTAAATACAATAAACAGTAACATGGCACACTTATTTTAAGGTAAGCTTTAATTGATTATTCATTAATTTTTTCACACGTTTACATGTTTTGAGGCGGAGAATCCGACGCACACTGCGGAGCTGTCAGCTGAGCCGGCTCAGCTGACAGCTCCGCAGTGCGATGGTTCTAGTGTTAACCTTGGTCGAACGTATTACCATAGCCTATAGGCCTACTGATTTAAAAAAGGTAGCCTAGGCTATAGAAAAATATAGAAACAGCGGAGGAGATTAAGATTGTTTCCATCAATTATTTTCTTCATGAATGACTTGTGGCAGTTCCATGCGCAACAGGGATGTCACTCGTGTCCGTTTTACGCATGGTGCTTACGGAAGGAAATGTGGGGGTCTGTAGTAGCCAAGCCTATCTCTGGCGATGCCACAGCGATCGCAGGGACTTCACTTGTCATTAAACTTATACATCTGACTGTATTTCATATCAAAGGGACACAGCGATGACTGTATTAAATATCAAACTGATAAAAACGATCCGACTGTAGGCTGTAGTGTATCACGTATAAAGTAGCCTATTTTCATATTGACGGACATCGCATCCAATCAGTTAATGCTGATTGTCAAGTCAGTTAGATGACTATGTAGGCTACTTATAGTTTGAACACTTTGTGAATCAGAGTGAATGGTATTCTGCTAAAATATATAGCTTACTTTAAATGTGATATGTACGCTATATACAGTTATCGTTTTTAACAGTTTGTTATTTAATACAGTCATCGCTGTGTCCGTTTGATATGAAATACAGTCAGATGTATTAGTTAAATGACACAAATGAGAGCTGAAACATCCCTACGGTAGAGCTAAGAAGGCTCTGCAGGCGCTCCAGACCAACCTTACCAACGTAGGACGTACGAAAGAGATTCGTAGCAAAGAACGTTTCGGGAAACAGGCGAAATGTTAAGTAGGAACTCTACGTAGGGGTTACGAATGACGTAGCGTTAAGAAGGCTCTACGAAGGCTTTGGGAAACCGGCCCCAGGTTGAGTGGGGGTACTTGCGCAAGGTGCTGGAGGAGTTCGGTCTTGGGGCCCCTTTTATTTCCTGGGTGTGTTTAATATACAGTATGCCCATCCTACCGCCTCCTTTCTAACAAACCAGGAAAGATCCACAACCTTTGCCCTTCAGAGGGACACGCGCCAGGGTTGCCCCCTCTCGCCGCTCCTCTTTGCGTTGGCCATCGAGCCCCTGGCTATTAGCATAAGAGGGCACACACTTTTAAAGCCAATATCACTAGGTGGGATGGACCATAAGATTTCTCTGTACGCAGATGACATCGCCCTCTTTGTAGCCAACCCCGAGAATTCCATTCCCCACCTACTCCAGCTAATTAATTATTTTGGCGACGTCTCGGGTTACACCATAAACTGGCAAAAAAGTGAACTCTTGTCTTTAACAGCAGATCTGGACCCAACATTCCTAGCCAATACGCAGTTTAAAACAAATCTAGTCAGTATAAAGTACCTGAGCATTAAATTATCTAAAAACCCAAAGACACTTTTTAAGTTAAATTTTACGGAAAGATTGAACAAACTAAAGGAGAACATAGAGAAATGGAGAACATTACCGATCTCCCTCATTGGCCGTGTGAACGCAGTAAAGATGGTCTCCCTGCCGAGATTTCTGTATCTATTTCAGAATGTGTTCAGCCAGTATTTAGTTTGTTTTCATGTCTGTTTTCCTGTTTACTTTCTACTCATGTCACTTCAGATCCGGCCACTCCCTCCTGCTCTGCACTCCCGGTTAATTACATTCACCTGGCCTGCCCCACACTCACCTGCTCCTCATCAGTTAATCAGCCCCAGTATATATAATATTTCAGTTCAGTTCCATCAGTCAGTGCCAGATTGTGCTTAGTGCCTTCACCCAGCTTTCCAGCGTTCTGAGTTTATTCCATATCATTCTGATCCTGCCTGCCTGTTCCCGTTTTTGACCTTGGACTTTCCTTTTTGCCTGCCCCAACTGGACTTGTTTGCCACGCTGTGTTACTACCTGGTTTGTCATCCACTTTTCATTAAATCTGTTTTTGAATCTGAACTGTTTCCTGTGTCGTGCAATTGGGTTCTTGTCTGTCTTTCCTGGAAACCTGACAGAATGTGCCAAATTATATTCCTAAATCTTACTTTAAGTCAATTGATTCTATTATAATGCCTTTCATTTGGGGATATAAAGCACATAGGATCTCAAAAGCCCATCTTCAGAAACTCAGGGAGCATGGTGGACTGGGGTTACCATGTTTTTACATTATTACTGGGCTGCCAATGCTAGAGTGATGGTGTATTGGCAATTTACATATGAAAAAGGCATTAGACCTGATCTGCCCCCCTGGTTGGCAATTGAAAAAAGCTTGGCCCCAAAAACTTCTCTTACTGCCCTCCTTTTCTCTTCTCCCAGACCGCCTGCCTCCTTTAGAGGAGACCACTTTAGCCTGTCCAACGGTCAGAGAATTTGGAACCAAATTAGGAAGGCCTGTGAACTACCGAGCATGACCATACATGCCCCAATCTGGCATAATCATGCCTTCCCCCCCATTGTTCACAGATTCAGCATTCAGAGATTGGAATCGGAAGGGAATAGTAACAGTTGAGGACCTTTATATAAATGGTCACTTTGCTTCATTTGATCAGCTAGTATCAAAGTTTTCACTGTCGAAAGCTCAATTCTTCAGGTATCTACAGTTGAGGAATTATGTCAGACAGAATATACCATCCTTTGAATCCCTGCCCGCAGATGATTCATTGTCCAAAATGTTACTGGGCTCACCAGAAGCTAAAAACCTGATTTCCTCTTTTGTGGGAATATTTTTAGACCGGCAGGACAAATCTACTTTAAAAATAAAGCAAGCATGGGAAAAAGACTTAAACATTGGAATAGCTGACGATGTCTGGGAGGGAGCGCTAAAAAGCATAAAATCCTGCTCTATAAACTCGAGGCTTCAGTTAATTAAATTTAAGGTCACACTTAGATTGCACTACTCTAAGGTTAAACTACATAACATTTTCCCAAATCTTTCACCTCTATGTAACAGGTGTAAGATCGCCGAGGGTACACTTGCTCACCACTTTTGGGAATGTCCAAATCTTTACAACTTTTGGTGTCTTGTATTTCAATGGTATTCTAATGTTTTAAATGTTTATTTAACTCCGGATCATGAAACCGCTCTGTTTGGACATTCCGCAGCCTTGGAAAAGCTGGACCATAATGCTCGCACAATCATGGTCTATGGCATGGTAATTGCTAAAAGATGTATTTTGAAACTGTGGAAATCTGACTTAGCCCCTCAGTTTGACACTTGGCTGAGGGAACTAATGGGCATCTTACATGTAGAGAGGCTGAGATATGAACTGTCCGGCAACTAGGGCTGCAACAACGAATCGATTAAAATCGATAAATATCGATTACTAAAAGCGTTGGCAACAAATTTGGTCATCGATTCGTTGAGTCGCGCGATTAATACGTCACTCGTAGGCGCGGCACTGTTTACATCCAGTCGCCGACAGGTTCATGCACGCCCACAGCGAGCCTTCCACACGTGAAGCGGTGCGAGAAAGCTATAGTGTGAGCGGCCACAGCTTGTATTTTGGTCATATCTAACACTGGACTATAGGCCTATATAAAAGTGTTGTACCTTTGCTGTCTTTGGGTTAAAACTCAAACTCAAACTCCTTCAACTCAGTATCCGTCTAGTCCAAAAAAAACTGTCAGCTGCTGCTGCAGACGGTGTGCAGACAGGCTCGGAGAGTCGGCATCGGCGCATCAACAGTCATTCAAAGCAGCGGCAGTAATCACACAACCGAACAGTGTAGAAAGTCCCGTCAGCTAAAAATAGTAATCCAGTTTTTAAATCCATGTTAAAATCGGAATGATATAGAGCTAGCTAGCTTAAAAAAAAGTAGCAAACATGTCAAATGTGATGTGTTCAGGCCGGCTCAGTAATATGATTGATAAATAAAATAAATTTGAGATTTTGGCGAAAACTTGTTTTCCCAGCAATATAAAATAGATAGTAAAGATGGAATTATGACCTGTTTAATGTCCTATCTTGAGCTATGATCATATCAGCAATTAAAGCAATAATACAAGTTCTGTTTCAACAAAATAATAGAAAAGTATCAATAGTGATATCAATAAAGACCTGGATCGTTAAGGAGTCTCGAAAATGGTATCAATATCAATACAAAATATTAACGATCTCCTGTCGTCTGAGAGAAATTAAGATGATTTAATTTTTTAAACCGTTAGTATTTACCGGTTAAAAATCTTATCGGTTGACTGGTTTACCATGGACATCCCTTATATACTGTATAAATGTTTATCATACATTGTATGTTTTTTTTGTGTTATCCCAGTTAAGTTTATTTTTAATTTATCATTTAATATTACTTTTAATAGTTCCGGGACGTTGGAGCAATAACCTGGTGTTTTGACACTTCAGTCTGCACTGTGAATTTGAAGTAATGTTCAGTTTTTGAATAAAGATGCGGCATTTACAAATGTTTTTTTTTTTATCCGATTCATCGATTAATCAAAAAAAATTATCGACCGATTAATCAATTATTAAAATAATCGTTAGTTGCAGCCCTACCGGCAACTCTCAAAAATTCCTCGCCATATGGAGCCCAGTGCTGCAGCACATCAGGGTTTAAAATGTCTACCCCCTTGGTGCCACTTGCCCTGTCGGGTGCCCCTCCTGGGTCCCGCAGTGAAGAGACTATCACAATGAACATGTTAAATTTGCCCCAGTTTTGTTTTTTTATTTTTTGTATTTATAGCTTATTTTCTTAATCATTCTGTCTTATTTATTTATTTCAATTTTTATTTTTTGTCTTTCTTGTCTGTTTATGTGAGGGAGGGGGGAAGGGTTGGGGGTGTTGTAAGTATTGTATGTGTTTACTTATTTTGTTTTTTGTCCGTATGTGAAAAAAACTTGTAAAACCAAAAAAAAAAGTAAAAAAAAAAAATTATTATTTATTTTTTTTAGTTTGTGTATTTGATATTAACATCATATTATGCAAATGCAAGTAATCAAAAAAAGGAATACAATGTTTTGGTCTGGATAGGTAATAAGCTTAATAATTCATCTTCATCTGGGAGGTAATAAAGTGCCTACGAGTAACTTTGGCGGTTGGCGGCCCCTTTGGACAAAAGCGGTAGTATTTTTACGACGCCAGCTGTCGTAAAGCTGTTTTCTAGCGCGTGCCGGCCGTGCAAGTGTCAAAGGATTAGGACGCAATATAGTGCATGTCCGTGTGTTGAAAGTGTGAGGGCACTTTTCGGCTCTGTGAGAGTGGTTAGTGACACTGCATCAGCTAATGCATTTTCTTTTTTTCTTTGATGGTTCAGCCCAGTCATTATGACGACAAATAACTGTTTAAAACAAGGCTCCCGCTCCCCTTCCCTCACCTGGAGGGATAGGCTACTCAAATTGCGTTGCTGCGCTACACTGAAATCTACGACCAATACGAATATGTGACCATAGAGCCTGAATGCGCAAGCCGAAAATCGGACTGGGTATGCGACCAGACCAAATGCAATAATAAAAACTATATAAAAACGGCTTTCTTTGCACTGATGGTCTTGTTTGCTGTTAAAGGTCATTAAAGCGGACCTATGATGCTTTTTGACTTTTATGACCTATAAACGTTGTTATGATGATTCATAGTCATGCTTAACCATACTAAATTATCAAATAATGATTTACATGCATTTCGACGTATTCCCTGCTGACCGTCTGGGGTGTCTGTGCAGAGCACTAAACACTATTCTAGCCAGTCGAGAAGTCACGTGTTCAAAGCGGTCTACCCTTCCGTAACTTTGTGACGTCGCATGTAACTTTGTGAAGTCACCACGCGGATGTTTCCATGTATGGTAATGCTGTCACTTCCCTGTTCGCGTCTGCCTCGCGCCCTTATAGGTCCATGCTCGCGCTTCCCGCCACTGAAAGTGTTCCGGAAGGAAGGTAACCAATCACAACGGAGTGGGGTTTGCAGGAGGGGGGAGGGGAGCGGAGATGGCCGATGCACAGGCGGAGGGAGCGGAGATTGCCGAAGCACACACACTCAAGTGTTGACAGGACGTGCTGGATCGCCAAAATAAGAGAAAGAGCTTCCCGAAAATCTACATAGTTTTTTGTGATGTGATTCGTGTCAGGTTGCTCTATAGCAGTGTAAAACAAGAAATTAAGACCAGAAAAGTAGTATAATAGGTCCTCTTTAATGATTATCAGAGGAAAAATGAGGCCGTTATTTAAAAGTTACTCGTAGCTGCTTTAACTGATCACGTCACATTCACATCCATGCACAGTTTGTGTTTCTGTCAGCGGTGCACAAATACACAAACACAAGCATGCATTCACGGTGCATCACTCAAGGCGGACGAGCGTTTCGGTGAAATAAGCTAATAACGTTAAGACCAGAGTTGACGTGAAGTACGCTGGTTGTAATGCAAGTAAGTGAAATAAAACATAAGTAATAAACCCAACATTGTCAAATTAGTAGGCTACACCTTTTCAACCTGTTAAACGTGAACACGTGATATTTTTATTTGTTCTGTCGGTCCAGAGAAGCTCAGCAGTTAACTAGCTAAAAAAATAAAGCTGTCTTTCATCTAATCGTTCAGCTTACTGTAGTTTGCGCTCAGTTGCCCATGCACTGTGTATAGTCTATAGCCTATTTCAGCCTCATCTGTGGAAAAAAAAGATAGCTGGACAACAGAGTTCTTCTGCTTCGTTCCTCTCAATGCATTTAAATGCATTCATTATATTACACCAAGCCCAACCCAGAGGACCCTGCATAATATTATATTTTATATTAATATTTTTATGGAAAATCCATGTGTCTTTCTCCAATAGCTTCTAATTAATCCGAACCAGTATCTCCAAATTATTTGTTCACACAAAATTCCTCAGATTTAGCCTCTTAATTTCCATCTCAAAGTGCACCAGATTCATGCATTTCACTTTAAAAATGAAAAAAAAATAAAAAATCTCCTGGGGGGGCATACTCCCGGATCCCCCTAGGAGGGTCGGGATCTCAGATGGCTACTATTTTCACCACAGCTGGACATAGGAGGCACTAGCGGAAAACACTGGCTGTGTGAATGACATTTAACAATAGTCAATCATTTGGGAAGCGCTTACATTGGAGAGGGCCCCCTAATCAAATTCTGCTTAGGGCCCCATGAAGGCTTGGGCCAGCCCTGACCCAGACCTGCAAACTCATAGGAAGTGAAAAAGGTGACAAACACCCGTCCCTTCTAGGGGGGTCGGGTGTTTTTCGCTGTCCAAACGATTGGCTATTGTTAAATATCATTCACACAACCAGAGTTATCCACTATTGCCTCCAATGTCCAGCTGGGTGAAAATAATAGCCAGCTGAGATCCTGACCCTCCTAGGGGGGTCCGGGGGTACGCCCCCCCGGGAGATTTTTTTTAAACTTTTTAAAGTGAAATGCATGAATCTGGAGCACTTTGAGAGGGAAATTAAGAGGCTAAATCTGAGGAATTTTGTGTGAACAAATAATTTGGAGACACTGGGTCGGATGAATTAGAAGCTTCTTGGATTTTCCATTAAAATGTTCATTTAAAATAAAATATTATGCAGGGTCCTCTGGGTTGGGCTTGGTGCTCTTTTTCTTTTATGGGACATATTTCTCTGTAATATAATGAATACATTTAAACGCAGTGAGAGGAATGAAGCAGAAGAACTCTGTTGTCCAGCTATCTTTTTTTCCACAGACGAGGCTGAAATAGATTATACAGTGCATGGGCATCTGAGCCCCATTTCCAAATGTTTTTAAATAAACTCAATACACACTGGACGTGAACGTGACGTGATCAGTTAAACTTGGATTACCTCCCAGATGAACTGATTAAATTATTGGGCTATTAACTAGGCTATCTAGATCAAAACATTGTATTCATTTTTTTGTATGATATAATAATATGATGTTAATATCAAACACACAAACTAAAAAATAAAAATAAATTGGGGGGGAGGGCCTGTCGGTCGGCTCTGATTGTGAGCGCACTGCAGACACTTCATTTCTGCAATGTGCGCTCATTAAACTGTCAGCTTCACTTAAGAGTCCTGTGTGGGTCAACAGTGCAGTGCAAACTATGCAGCATAAAGTTCTAACATTCGTCTACGACCGTGATGTTAAATCACCTTCACACAAAGTCTTCGCCCCAGCAAAGCAGCGAGTCGATCGCTGTGACGGTGAAAATCACCGGGACCCGGGAGACCCAGTGAGCGAGTGAGACGCCGCTCAGAAAAAACTCTGTGGTTTGATGGATGAAATCAGTCGGGGATATCCTGCCCGTTAACTTTGTCTACGGGAACGGCTTCCGCGATCTTTTTCTATGTCTCGAGTCTAACAGAGAGCCATGTCGGCAAACTGGCAGCGCGACTAAATACAGTGAGCTGCGTCCCTCCGTATAGTTTCTGTTTCAGTAGGCTGTTACATTAACCTCTGAAGCATTGCCAGTGTTTAATCAAAGCCTCTATTTTTTTATTATCAAAAGGGCTTTGATCGAGACTTTTAGCCAATTCTAAAGTCTGAACACACAGCGGCAGCAGTGATGCTTTACTGTGCCCGATCTTAACGCTGATTGGACAATACTCATGACGTCTACCAAAGATGTTTTATTGCCAAGATAACGATATTCCCTTGTCTCACACTACGGTAACTCGCCCACACAGTCCAGTCTGGGAAGCGCAGGCTGACTTCTCTGGCAGCTGCCGCTACCCCCCCCCCCCCCCCCTCCCAAAAACAAAAACTCTTCGGATCTATACGATTCACGTGGGTCATATATTTTGATTCTAAACGGCGATTTTCGCCGAAAAGCGACGAGTTTGCAGGACACATCACACCACACATTTATCAGCACTGTAAACAGCATCACAGGCAGCTATATGATGAGTGCTTTTCTGTTTAACATGTTTTAATGATTGATTTGACTCCCCAGAAAAAGTTGCTAGACGGCAAAATCCAAGACGGTGGCCAGCGTCATTTGAGCACCTAGACTCGTGAGTGAATACTCTCTTTTAGGAAAGCCAACCACAGGGATTCCAATTCTGACATCAGTTATGCTTTGACATCATTTTCAGAAATCCTCTTTACCGTTTCATAGTGTAACAGACACATCCTCCACGACAGCTCGTAGAGCCGTTTGCACTGGTGAGCGTCTGACAGTAGCATCATCCCCAGGCAGTTGGAGGAGTGAAGGTTTTTCTCTAAGAACTCTGCGGCTGCGTCCCGGATGTCATGGAACTGCAACATGTCGGCCGCCTCTAACAACGACTCGGCATTCTCCTCGTTTATGATGACTCGAGAAGAATAGGCAAAGTCTAGCAGAAGCTCCAATACCTGGAAGAGTGGAGAAAAGGAGTTAACCAAGGTGTGTGTGAACAACTGTTCATGAGGAGTTATCTGACCATGTCTTAAAAGGTGAAGTAAGCGATTTATTTATGTTAATATAAGTGTTAAATCGCTCTTTATTTATACAGTGATCACTTATATAGTGTGCGCGTTCCATAAAGCCGATCTCTCAGTCACTCGCTCTGCATGTAATCGGCAAATAAACTTTTCTGGGACCCCACTACTAATAACCAATCAGAGAGAACACTATGAACCGGCACCCGTCTCACTGTCGGTGCACGTGCAGAGCGACAGATGGTTGAGCGGGTATAATGGATATGCGCCTGCAATGGCGGAGCAGGTAAAATTCCTTCCCAATGTCTGTTTTCATGGTTTTTATCACATTTTATCACACTTTTGGATCTGAGATGATGCTAGATAACTCGCTGCTTGAAGACCCCAGTGCATTAATGTGGTGACGTAGGGACGAGGGAGGGGACTGCTAACTGCAGTCACTGACAGGAAGTTAGCTAAACTGACCATTCCGCTTACTGAACCTTTGATCCAAAATCAAAGACAAGACATTATACTCACCGGCCACTTTATTAGGTACAGCGGTTACATTTCTTGTTGACACATATAACTTATCAGCCAATCACATAGCAGCAACTCAATGCATTTAGGCATGTAGACCTGGACAGGACAACGTCTTGAAGTTAGAACCGAGCAACAGAATGGGGAAGAAAGGGGTTTTAAGTGACTTTGAACATGGCAATGTTGAACGTGCATGACCGGCTGGTCTGAGTATTTCCAAAACTGCTGATCTACTGGGATTTTCACTCACAACCATCTCTAGGGTTTACAGAGAATGGCCCGAAAAAGAAAAAATATTCAGTTAGCGCCTTCCCTACGTCACGCGGTTGGGATTTGGAGCGTAGGCTACTTGTAGGCTATATGATTCTATATTGAGCAGCTGACTGGGAAATCGGCTTTATGAAACGCGCACACTATATAAGTGATCACTCTATGAATAAAGAGCGATTTAACACTTATATTAACATATATAAACCGCTTGCTTCACCTTTAAGGCAGCGGTCAAGAAAACCTTTTTGCTTTTCTTCATGCTGCTCTCACCTTTATCTAGGTCTACACACACGTTAATTCTCACACATTTTATGTTCAAGTCCAAGTGATGGGCAAATCTGATGCCGACGAAGGCAGCGGAGGCTTAACCAACTAGGCATCCTTAATAAATTCACGTCAGGAACGCCACCTGTGCGCTTGCTTGTGCGCGTGTCATCTCATTTGCATCTGTACCGTTCCCATGCGGGCACACCTCTCCCAAGCATGCTGTGGCCGAGGAAGTGTTCAGTGCTGGAGTACGGATCGCATGCTCACACTAGCCAAACGATCTAGACTTTAGGGGGCAAATGTGCTCGGGCACGGAACAGATGGCCTAGTGTGAGTGCAGGGACGCGGGAAGTCAGTCCGAGTGGGGGGTGCTGAGAGAGAGTCTATATATTGACGTCATAATAAATGCTGCGCAACATCCATTGTTTATGGAGACGAGATGACGGGTGACGTCACATTCAGGGCTCCGCTCTGATTAACTCACTACTGGTGTGTAAAAAAAACAACTCTGCCAACTAGCCACTGTTATTCACAAACGTTAGCAAGTAAACAATGTGGAAATTAGAGTCAACTCGGCTGATACTGTGCTGAATTTGTCACACTATACAAGCCGACAAGATGTTGCGGTCCGGGATTATACACAGCGTTCAAGGATTCAGGAGGTTAAATTGTAAAGGTTTACAAAGGAAAGTGACAGAAAAATAAAGACTGAATTTTCATCCAGAGTTTTTTTTTAGCACCAACATGCTTATGTAAAATCAGCATAGTACCATATTCAGCTATGGACAGATCACATACGGAATGCAGGTTTATTTCTAATCAAACGGCTTTATTGATGTCCACCAAGTAAAACAGACTGTCTTTTTTAAATGTGTTTAGGATGCAACAAACATGCGAGTAAATAAACTGTAGCCTATGACTACTTAACGAACAGTTACACATTTTCCAAAGCAACATTAACATGCATGACATGAAACAGAATGATTGCCATTTCGCTATAGAAATAACTAACTATGGGACAATCAGCGATACGTGAGTTTCACAGTACAATAACAATGAGACAATAGTTATAACACTCTTAATGACAAGGCAGCATGTGCTATCTACTGGCCGCTCAAACACGGCACATAGCCTATTAGACAACAATAACAATGTCAACAATAGACCGAGTGATCATGCTAATGAGCTGACAGGTATAAGCTAACCAGCTAAACTTTAACATCTCAAACCCACGGAGTCAGCCTTCACGCACTAAATAACTCAACAGTAGCCTATATAATTTGCAAGCACACATAACAGATACTCACAAATATGACACTGACCAAAGTGAGCCTGCACGGCGGCAGGGAACATAAAACAAAATCACGTTTTACCTTATGCTGACGGTAAAACACCGAAGGTGGTCTTGCGCTTAGGGGTGGTGGAAATAAACTCCCTCATGAGAGCACGAGTGTCCAGTGTGTCCAGAATGTCCTGGTGCATGTGCAGTAAGGCCAGGTGTGTAAGTCTCCTCTGCGAGACCGTGTTGCGAAGCCAGGTTTTCAGGCGGCGGAGCGCAGAGAACGATCGCTCTGATGAGGCCACGGAGATGGGCATGCAAAGAACCAGCTGGAGGAGATTTTCCACGTCCTTGAAAAGTCCTCTTGTTTGGCTTTGCAAGCCGGAAAAGTACATCCCAAGTTCGTGAACTGTCCCAAAGTCCTCCTTCTGCTTTGTGAGGTCCCCCAGCATCCTCAATTGCATGTGAAGACCAGGCACATCTATATTTGCAGGCAGTTGGAGAGAGCTCAGGCCTGCCTCTGTGTCGTCAACTGACCCCTTTGCAGCAGCAAGCAGCGTTTCTTCCCTGCGTGAGGCAATTGACATGCCGCTTTGGTCAAACCGGCGCTCTATTTCGGCCTTCACGAGGTCAAGAGCTTCAAAAAACTCTCTTCTCCATGACGCCTCTCCTTTCGTTGGCACGACGTCTTCTGTAGCCTCTGTTGTGCTGCGGAAGCGGGATGGTGTCTTGCTTACCCGGCTAGGGTCGGGCATTTTTAGATTGTGTGCAGCTGCTGTTGCCTTAGTTTTCTTTATCATTTCATCCACCGCCTTTTCCTCGCGGAGGGCATGCACGCGCCCTTTCAGGATCCTGACGCACTCCAGTGCTCCAGCCGCGGTTGCCTTTTCTCCTTGGAGCACTTTAGCAACAGCCTCACAAGGTCCAAAAAGAGCTTCGCTGCAGAGCAGGCCAAACACCGTTTTAGTTTTCTTTGCTTGCTTTAGAAGGCCAGAGATCTTACTGCGTGTTTCACCGCGGACACTGCGGTCTTCCTGGAGGACATCTAGCGTCTGGAGGAGAGGACCATAACCACGGCTCACCCTGGCAATCGCGCTGGCTCGGACACACCACCGTGTTGGACACAATCCAAGGATATTGCATTTGGCATCATCTTCCCCAAAAAACGATTCAAAAATCGTTTTACGCTTTGTGGATTCCCTGACCACATTGGCGAGGCTTTGGACAAAGCTGAGCGTGTCTGCTACAATCGGGACCTCTCTTGCGACCTCTTGGTGCGCCAGGTCGAGGGAATGGTTGCAGCAATGTACAAACAATGAGCCAGGGCAAACTTTCTTTAGTCTGGCCTGCACCCCAGAAAACCGCCCGACATGTTGTTGGCACCATCAAAGCAGTAACCCTGCAGCCTCTCCAGCGGTAGGTTCAAGCGCAAAAACACATCCTTCACGCAGGAAAACAAGGTTTCAGATGTAGTGTCTGGCGCATTATAAAACTCCAAAAATTTACTCTGCTGGGTGAGATTTTTGTCGGTGTAGACCAAATGGCAAGAAAACTGCTCCTTGGCTGTGACGTCGGTTGTGCCATCAGCTGTCAGTCCATAATACGGAGAGCTTGAAGCCTCCGCCACTATTTTCCTTTGGACAGCATGAGCCAGCCGTTCCAAAATCTCATTCTGGATGCTGTCTGACATCCAGTTGTTCCTCCGGAGCAGCCACTCATGTGCAGCGGGCTTGTCGTGGGTTCTCTCGAGCATCAGCTGCCAAAACACCCCGTCACGGTGCTCCTGTCCTCGCAGCGGTAGCCCCTCGCGGGCTAAAAATTTAACCGATCGAACGGCCAGCTCCAAAACAGTCTGCGCTGTCATGTGCTCCTTTGCAACTGCTTTTGACATTAGGGAATTGATTAGGGTTCTTTACAATGCCGCCAGCTTGCTTGCGGCTTCTATGTGGAAACGAGATTTGTCATGCTCCCGAAACTTTTCCCCTGCCTTCCGCCAATTGCTAAAGCCTCTTTAATGAAGTTGCCAGCATTTATCCCTTCTGCCCTGACAAGCTTTTTCTCAATGGCTGAGCAACACACGAAGCATAACGCAGTGTCAGTTTCCCTCACGTAGTGTAGCCACGTCCACTGGCCAAACCAACCAACCTTAAATGACCGGCTAAAGTTCTCACTTGCCGATCGCCTGGCTGGGAACTGAAACTCCTTTGGCTGACAGGGCTCTTCACCAACAGTGTAACTAGTTGTTGCGACTGGTGCCGGCTGTTGCACGTTAGGCAAAGCAAACATGAAATTAGGATCGACCGGAGGGCGGGGGCTAGCAATAGCATCAGTGTTGCCGGCGCAGTCATGCACCAATAGCGTCCCTGGATGTGAACTCTCCTCCTCAGGGGTGCTGGGGAGACAGCGGGCTGCTGACAGGGAATCGGCTGTCCGGCTGGTAATTTGATTATCAAGTTTTGCCTTCTTGGGGCCAAAAAAATCGGAAATGCTTCTTTTTTGCGACATGTTGCACTTGTAACAAGCTTGACTTTCCGAATTTTCCCGCCGCGCGCATAGCATTGTTCTGCGTTGTGCGTCATAGCGTAGCCTACGTCAGCCTACACAGACAATGTTCTAAATAAAATGTAATGATAATATCATAAATATCATAAAAAGGGTGGATGTCAATAATTTAATGAAAAATCATGTTGTATGATAAAAATAAAAAAAAGTATTGATTTGTTCAGAAAACTTTCTCACTTGCAGTTACAGCCAGGGGCCGCCAGGGGGGGTGCTGCAGCACCCTAAGCACCCCCACTTCCCGCGTCCCTGTGTGAGTGCGCCCTTAAAATCCCCTTTCTTCCCATTTCTGATGCTCGGTTTGAACTTCAGCACGTTGTCTTGACACGTCTACATGCCTAAATCCATTGAGTTTCTGCCATGTGATTAGTTATTTATTTTTACAAGCAATTTCACAGGTGTACCTAATAAAGTGGTGGGTGAGTATACATGCTGCATTAAGTCAAAGTATTTTCCAATGAAATGGTGCCATTTGTTCAGACTTACTAGAGCCCCACTGATGCATCAGCAAGGCTGATATTATCAGCTGATTTTAGCTTTCCAGATTGTAGCGTATCACAAACGCATGAACAAATTCTGGTTGGCTTTAGACAGATGGTCGGAAACACAACTATTTGAAGGAATTTAAACAAAGAAATCTTTGATTCCATTACACGTCCCAGCACTTTGTCTGTGGGTACAGGAGCTTTAATGTTCAATAGGAAAACAATATGGTATAACTGTCACGGTAGTGTTACCTCTGGGTGTATATTGTCTCTGAAATTGACGTCACTGTCCAGACTTTCTCTTAGCCCTCCACTGAACATGGCCTCAAAATAACGACTGCATGCTGCCAACACTGCCCTGCAAAACACATTCCAAGAATGAAGGGGGATAGGTTAAGAAACAACATAAGAAAAGATAAAGAAAGCACAAAGACAATGTAAAAATTAGGGATGGGCATTTTAAGAAATTTCATTGATCGATCATCGGGAAAATTAACGAGCAATTATCGAGCAATCATTATCTTTTTTTACATATTAAAAAATGCCAACAGAACATCCAAAATACAGCGTTTTACCATAGACTGTATACAAGAGGTTTTTACTCAATTACATCTTTATTCCAAGATCTTCCAGGCAAACAACAATCTATTAAGACAAGGCAACTTTTTAAAATAAAATAATAATAAAATGCGGCGCTGGTTAAAGCCCGAGGCTATGAGCCAACAAGGAGCCAATGCTACGATACCTTTAAAGTTTAAACACATATGCGCCTCCTAAGATGCTGCCAAAGACTGCATAAGGGCACGGCACGTTTCTCTGAGTGGTAAAGGACCTAACGTTACTTCATCTAATAAACAAAATGTGCAAATGAGTTCCCTGATGAAGGCGAAGTAGGAAAGCATGGACACTAAAGTTAGCCGCTAATACTAGCGGCGCTAACGTCACACGTTAAACAGGGTCGGATGTAGGCTTCAATGTACAAGTGGTACATAATTTGGTTTGTTTAAGTGCTGTACTTATACAAGGTTTCACAATGCTTAATGAACTTAGTTATTTTCGGTTCTAAAGCTGTCCGGTCCGATGCCAAACTTTGCCTTGACTTCTTCCTGTTTGTTTTGACATCTACGGCAGCTGGCAGGCTGCTGCCTGAGACTGTTCTGTTGTCTCCTACTACTTGTTAAGTATGTCCCCCTGCTGGTAGGATGTTTAATTGCTGCCCATACAGTCTATGGTGCTGCCACATAGTGAAACTCATTGCTGTGCTGCCGGACTCACACTGCGCAACACAACGGCTATATGATCGATAACAATTTCACGTGCTCGACAATATTCTTAACGAGCAATGATCGATTAATCGATCAATTATGCCCATCCCTAGTAAAAATGGGTCTCCTGGAAAGAAAGTTGTTTTTACTTTGTGTTTTGGTAGTGTGATGATGGATGTGTCTGTTGGAGTGTTAACCAGTTAAAATGCACACACTGTCAGCATGTGTTGTTTACCTGTGGCATTGGAAGGAGCGGTCCCCGGCCCACAGAGTGACATCAGTGAACATGCACTGTTTCCTCATTGTATTGAGGTGAGTGAGGACAGAGTCGGGGTGTGAAGGCTTGTGGAACAGCGAGATGTTCATGGAGCCCGTGCTGGTGCGGGATTTACGATTCTCATGGACAGTCACCGACATGGCGGCTTGGCTGGGCTCCTCCAGGGACACACTGGGAACAATCTCTCCTACTGTGAGGACAGGGAAAGGAAAAAAGTCACTTCAGCAACCGTCACCCTTTATTAATAAAGAACTTGGCAGAGACTTAAGGCTATGCTGGAGAGATCCTGAAATCTAACACAGTAAGACGCAGCCTGCATAAAAGTGGAGCATATGGTTGATGTCCACGCAGCAAGCCACTTCTGAAACCAAAGCTCAAAAAATTACTCTCCCCTTTACATAGGCCCATATTTACAATTTGGTGATCCATTCTCTGGTCTGATGAGACCAAATCTTTTGGATCAGATGGCATCCAACATGGCGTCACAATAGGGAGGTGAACAGTGAGAAGAGCATGGTCCCCTCAGGGAAGTATGTTGGTGGCTAGGTTCTTATAAGGGGGTTGTATACTGTAAACTGTTATTGAAGGTGTGGGAGTTTTGCACTACAAAGACAAGAAAAAAGAAAGAAAGAGCAAAGCTGCAACCCCCTCTCACACCCTGGGTTGTTAAGCTCTTTTTTAACATGACCCTAAACATACTTCCAAGGCCCCCTTCTTCATTCTTAAGGACTTATGACTGTTGACATACTTGGCCAGATGCAGTGGCCAAGTATGTCAACAGTCAATCCTGTTGAGAAACTGTGGGGGGATTTTAAATAGTAGCACTCCCAATCAAACAAAGACACAAGGTTAGATAGGACTAAGGTCACACATTTGTCCAAAAAGGGAGGACCTACTACTAGCGAAGAATATACTTGTTGGATTGAAGGACACTCATCTTAGAAAAGTTGTCTTTTATCATTTATTTTTTAAAGATATGTCCTTCTATGTTATAATTAGGACTGTCAAACTGTCAAACGATTAAAAAAAAGAAAATCAATGGTAAGTTTAGTTTACTATTAATTTAGTTTCATGGTGCTTTTCCCCCAAAATGATGAGCTTGTACTCTTCCTGTTTGAGGAAGCAGGGTTTACAACCTAAAAAGAAATGGACAGCGGACTGAAAACCGTTGGAAGATGGCCGCCCATTCATTCCTCTGAAAGCTGCTCATTGGCGCAGATCAGCCACAAGGAAGTGTCCATACTGCTTTCATGGGTCGTAATGGAGCATGCGCAGTGTGCGTTCCATGACGTCACTGTGACGTCGACGGATGTTGAAATATTCTCTCGTTAGCATTGTAACATCGCATTGTTTACAGACCATGGAAGTATAAGTTACTAACCCCCTGATGATTCTCTATGTGTGATCTTCAAATTACACTCCCGTTTTTGTAAAGTGATATAAGGGTTAACAAGTTCCAAACGAAGATTCTTTCTGCCATCTGGGCAACAATGATTAGTTAATGTAAGCTAAAGGCTAAGCTAGTGGGGTAGCGCTGTTTGACGGCGTGTGCTGCTATGAGCAATGTTCTTAAATCAACCATCAACATCATTCCTGTTAAGTAAAAAGAATAACCTCCGACATGAGATGTTAACAGAAATGTTTAGCCTACTAGCAATGTTATACGGAGCGCTGAGCCCGGAGGCTGGGCCGAAACATTTGTTTCACTACGGCTCCTTTCAGCTGCCCACCCCCCTAACTGCTAAAAACGGCTAATACAACGGATAATAAAACGGCTATTAAACGCTTGAGGTGGCGTTTTGAAACGAGAAAACTTTCATTTTATTAGTACATGGTCTAATGATAATTATGAGCCTTTGATTGCTATCTAGACATTTTTTGTGGACACACATTTCTATTCCCTCTGTTGTCCCGCGCTCTATTTGAGACGCGGTGATATCTCCTTCTGACACCGTTGTGATTTGAGGGACCCATCCAGCCCGCGCAAAGAATTACGTAATACGTATGTTGGGAGAAGGCACATTCCTGGGGGCCTGGTTTACAAACTCTGAGTTCCTCCCTCCACTCTGAGTTGACTAGCTAACTATGCAGGGAATTATTTGGGCTTTTATTACACAACATATTGTGTGTTAAATATGCTTTACAAACTGAAATAGGCTATAGGTTTCTTATTTGAGATGTTTAGCTCATCTGACTGAGCAGCGTAGGCTTTTTCACATGTCACTAGAGGGTCAGGGGTCACTGAACAATGATGCTGATTGGTCAGCCTGTTTGGAGGCGGGGCTGGCACGCTTATGCCTCACTCCCAGGGTTTTTCCTGCATAGAGAACATTTTGGCGCCCCCCAAAGAAGATTTACCCAGCGCCAAAGGAAAATCACCAGCGCCAAAATGATAAAATTTGAGAATAAATATAGCTATTTAAAACCTCTCCAAATTGATCCCAATTTAAGTCAGCCTTCTTGAGGGGCTGGGCAACAACTTGAATTTTAATTTCGATTATTATTACGGCTTCCCTCAATCATGAAAACAAAATAATCGTAATTAAACTATCATTGTTCCGCACGCTGTACAGGCTTCTAAATGCAGCGAACCCTTTCGGCTGTGCGAACCCTTTCGGCTGTGCGTTCCGCTCGGCCCCTCCCTCACCTGATAGTTCAGCTGGTCCTGAGCATGAGGGAGATGTTGCGCGTTGCCGGGTGTTTTGAAAAACTTCTAGAGGATGGCAGAACGTCCGCGTTTGGTCGAGAATAAAGATAAAACTAATTGTGTTGTCTGAAAACACTTCAGACTCACAACAGACTAAAATAACGTGCATACGCGGTCACGTATGTCGCGTGTGTCCGCGACATACGCGACCGCGAGAGACAAAGAAAAAAAGGCATATCCGACCATATCTGCACCTCAAAACATCCCGACCAATTAGTTTACTCACTTTAAGTTGAATCATAGTGGTCTATGACCAAGCAATAAAGGAATAAAAAAACACAGTAGTTTAAAGCTCCTTTACTCCTGCCACCACAACAGTCAACACTGTAGGCCTACAATGCAACTGCCTATCTACCCTGCTCCTTTAGGCCTTTCACACCGCCGCAAAATCGGAGCTAGTTCCGGGCTAGTTCGGAGCTAGAGCCAGTGTTTTGGTTTCACAACGCCAGAGAGCCGGCTCCGGGCTGTAAAAACCGGTTCAACTCAAACCCCAGGATTGAGCAGGGTTTGAGGTAAGAACTGCTTGCGCCAGCGGCCGGGGGAGGGATTATCCTGACCAACCAGACCAACTCAAACCTCATGCCCGCCATATTTAAAAACACCGCTACTACGAGACGTAAACATAACATAATTACCAAACGTAGCGATCAAATTGACCGGCGAAAATACGCTGTATGGGTCCTGTTTTAGCAAAATAAAACCACCGGTAATGCCAGAGACACGGCTTTCTATATTGAAAAACACTATCTTTAGATCAGCGCGCAGCAGTTAAGTTACAAATAGAGCATTAAGGCTGCGGCTTCACATTAAAAGCATTTCACTGGCTTCACATTAGCATTTCACTGGACAAACGTGAGTTGGCTTTTATTTTGAAGTAACATGAAAGTAAACGCTGAAGCAGGCAGCACCTTCACAGCATATATAAACAAGCCCACTGAGCCGAGCAGCGCGACAAACGGAGACACACACACACACACAGATAAAGTGAGAGCCAACACGTGTAAAAATAAGACGAATTCGCCGCTGTTGTTGTGCTTAAAGCAAGCGCTAGCTTTAGCGTTAGCCACGAGAGCAGCGGCGTCGGGTGACGTACACACACGTTTACAGTGACGTCATGACGTTGCTCTCTTGCCGGCTCCATGGCTGGCTCTGGTCGTTGTGAAACCAACCGGTTCATAACTGGTATAAGGCTGTAACCAGTTTTGAACTGGCCCCAGCACCAGCCCGGAACTGACTCATGGTTCTTTTTGGTGTGAAAGGCCTACTTGAGACATAATGACGCCCTCAAATTCCTGCTAGCAAAATATGTGCCCTATCAACACCATTAGCAACGTGTTATTTTTATTTTGACATATTGATTTTATTAAATTATTTAAAATATATTTAACTTATTTAGCCTATTTCTATTTTCCTTTTTTTCAGTTCAATTAGGCCTATGTTTAAAGTCCAAAGTCATGGTGTTAATAGAAACAACCTTGTTAAAAGTTAAATAAATGCATGATGTTCTTAAATCAATGATTAACTGTCTTTAATAATCGTGATTACACAATGCCAATCAAAATAATCATGATTATGATTTTTTCATAATCAAGCAGCCCTACCTTCTTGCAATTTCCATGGTTTAGATCAATTAGAAACAATTACATTATTAAATTGGTAATCATTATTAGTATTGTGACTTCCTATCTACAGGTTATTTATTGTGATTTTATCAGTCAGTAAGCTCCATGGTAACACAGCGATTGACAGGCTAACTGAAATGCTCTTTAGCTGGACAGAAACTGCCCTCACCCAACCCCACACCCTTCTTAAAATACACAAACGTTTTGCCTAAACTGTTGCACATAGTCGCAACCCTAAAAAAAATCGGCCCGCGTACTGACCCCCCAAAGGGCCATTCTGAGCCAGGAAAAACCCCGACTCCGGAGCAGGTCTATCCCGGGCGCAGTAAAAGTGGTAATGGAAAACAAAATCATCGTAGCACAGCCATAAGTTCCAATGGAATAACATCATCAGAGCTACGCTGAACCTGCTTCCTTTAAAAACAGAAAACCAAGAGTTTCCTTTAACAATGACCCAACATACTGGAGTTCCCTCAAACTCCTCTTCTTGAAACAGGTCCATATTGATTCCAGGATGCACACATTATTACATTTTCTATAGACCTATAGAAAACGTAATAGTACATTTTATACACAAATAATCCAAATGAACAGACAAAACCTAAATCATGACTACTGCTTTAGCAATACCAAAAAAATAATATCAGGTTACTTTGTTGAAAATCTGAATTTAGAAGAAAACACTAAATAGACATGTTCATAAAAATCTTCACAGGCAAATGAACGGAACAACATACCACAGGTTAGAATGCTGTTTCAGCAGCATTGTCAACACTGCCTTTGTTTGTGTCTAAGAGCATCCATCATCTGCATTTGCTGACATGCAGTTTTAGACCAGAGCCACAACACATCAGTGATGGGTGTTTGGTGTTTAGTTTAATGCGTCTCACAGATCACAATGCCGGTTTGACAGGGACCTCAATGTGGCTGGCTTATGTGCAGTGAACAAAAGATGAGCACATGCACACACTGGCATGAACACAATGTTGTTGATGTCATAGAAGTGACAGCCAGAAAACACAATTCTTTGTGCTTTGGTGTGCTTGTCGTTATGGAGTTTTTTTTGACAACAACATTTTAAGAGAGCACAAAAAAATGTTGTGCTAGTTGGGGCGACTGTGGTTAAGCGGGTTGGCCAATGATCCTAGGGTTGGCGGTTCGATCCCCGCCCGGCCACCTGTGTCATGGTTGTTGTGTCCCTGGGCAAGACACTTCACCCACCTTGCCTTGTGTGAATGTGTGTGACTGCTGTATGTTTGAGGTGGTGGTCGGAGGGGCCGATGGCGCGGAATGGCAGCCTCGCTTCTGTCAGTCTGCCCCAGGGCAGCTGTGGCTACTATCGTAGTTTACCACCACCGGTATGACTGTGTATGACTGTGTGTGAACGAGTGGAACCTGGAACCCTGTAAAGCGCTTTGGGTGTCTTGAAAGGCGCTATATAAATCCAATCCATTATTAGGGGACCGCGTTCTGCTGGGCAGGGAACCCTATTGTTTTTGTCGGGATTATTATTAGGGGGCCAAGCCCGAGTAGGGCCTGGGACCGCGTTTTGCAGAGCAACGCGGTTCCATAGCCCTGCTGGGCAGGGAACCCTTTTGTTTTTGTTGGGACTTTTATTCTTATTATTTGGCGTCGTGTAGAACTGGTGCTGCAGCCCAAACCGTAAAGGGTCGGGACATGCCATTTGCATGACTAGATCCAGGTCCGTGCCTGGTACGCAGACAAAAAAATTCAGACACGCCGGCAGGAAAGGCAGCTAGCATGCAAAAGAGAAAAAGGGCAACAAAATCAAAACGACCCAGTGCATCCCAAACTAGACCAGTTGCCAAGGCTACTGCACCCCAGTGCACTCCACCCCAGCTGGGGAAGAAGAGACAGAAGAGAAAGAGACAGGAGGAGGAATCTTCATCAGATGAAGAGGATAGTTTGTTTTTGGTTTGTATGGAAACGTTCTCCAGCACCCGTTCAGGGGAGGTAAGGGAGAAGTGTTGTATGTGCAACCAGTGGGCACACAATCTCTGCTTAGTTAGAGTGAGCAGACCCTACATTTGCCATCACTGTAACTCAGATAGTGAATGTGTGTATCCTAGTTGAGTAGGCTATTATTGTTAGACCTATTTGTTTTGTTATTTACAGTATGTTGTTACATACAGTAGGTTGGTCTTAATATGGATTTCCTTTTTGTTAATTCCTTGCTCATTTTGTGTTAAGATGCATAAAGTTATGTAGGCCTATTTGTCAACTTGACAATGAAATTAAACTTTCAAATGTAGTTCTGCTTTCTTGCCTTCTTTTTAAGATTTTTCCCTTATGATAACATTGTGACAAACAACCCCATAGTGTGTGACAACTGACCCCTTGATGGGGTTGGTTGTCACTAGGGTTGCAAAATTCCGGGAATTTTCAAAGTTGGAAACTTTCCATGGGAATTTATGGGAATTAACGTGAATTTTGGGAATTAACAGGAATAAACAGGAATTTACGAAATTTAAAGGAACCAAAATGCACTAAGTCATTCTAGCTATGTTATTTCAGTCCTCGCAAACGTTCTAGACGGTAAAGCAGTTTTTTCAACTAAGAATTAAAATATTTATGAACATTGATTGATTGATTTTTTTAAAGCCTATTAAGAAACCCAACTTGATATTGTATATTGATTTTACTAGACTAGGTTTACAGAGGCTTAAACAGTGATTTTAAATATAGTTCAGGGTTCGACATAACGTATAGCCCGATGGCCCGGGGCCAGTAAAATCATATGCAGGGCAAGTTGATTGGCCAGTCACTGTCCCGCCCGGGCCAGTGACTGGCCAATCACAGTTCAGTATCTTTTTGTAGACTACATCATGGTTCATTGAAATGCGCGTTGAGAGTCGGAATGAAAGCAGTGTTTATTTAAGACTCAATATAATAAACCTAATATAAATTATATTTTTTAATGAAAGGCCAGTGGACAAACGATGCGTGGGCGTTTTGACAGGCGGAGCAACAAGCGGGTGCACTCTCGCTCCGTTGGCAGAGCTGCCTACCGTCCGCCTGCGAGTCGACAAATCAATCGACTTGCTTTGCCCCCTTTCTTTCTTCCCACAGCAGAGGTTGAGGTGCAGAACATTATAGCTGCACTTTTCCTTTATCTGCCGCCGTAATGTTACAGTATTTGCATCCAAGCCCCAATGGTAATACAAATGAGAGGCGTTATTTAAACGCTGTGAATGTGTCTCCGGTGATTGTGTCGGTTGTAGACCGAAACGAACGGAGGGACTCCGCTCACTGTACAGTATACACCTATAGTCGCGCAGTTAGGCACTGTGTTTTCAGGCTCGAGTCATTCAATCAGATCGCGGAAGTCTTTCCCATTGAAATCGCTGACGGGGAGAATATCCCCGGTTATTATTTTAGCCACAAACCACAGTTCATCTGCGCAGCGGCTTACTCGCTGGCGAGATCACACGGTGAAACGCTGCTGTGATCGGACGAAGGCATTGTGTGTTTCTAAGGTGATTTAACGTCATAGTCTTAGACGAGCGTTTAACTTATGCTGCATATTTTGCACTGCATTGTTTTTTATCAATAGTTTGAAAAAATGGTCCCACACCGGACTCTTATGTGAAGCTGACACTTCATGAAGAAGTGACACTCCTGCAGCGCGCTCACGACCAGACGTGAACTCGCATATACGGTGAAATCTCCCATTAAAAAAACAGCATAACCCACTGATTTTCTATTCTATTTTTAAAGTCAACTTGAGCGCAAGTGGAAAACCGGTCATTCGGTCGACACATTCACATCCCTAATGCGAAATGAGAAAGTAATAAAAACAGCCTACCACACCACAAAGAATGATCAGACCTTCATCTCTTATTTTTTTTTTATGTTTCAACATGACTTCTGCAGGTGAACTATTCATTAAACTGCCCAAATTCAAGAATAAAAACAACCATCAAACTACTGGACTTTAAAATACTGGCCCACTCTTTCAACATACTTTCAGTTGTAGGCTTCAAATTCAATATGTTTGCCTGGTTTTATATTATGTGTATGAGTAATATCAACATTTCATATAATTAACTAAAAGAAAAATAACCAAATCTAAAAGGGAATATCTATACTGTTACAGTATAGATATTCCCTTTAGATCTGGTTATTTTTCTAATACAGGTATTATAATTATTGACACTAAATTATGAAGAAAAAAAAGTGTGTGCAGGGCCAGTGAAAATATACAAGGGGCCAGTAAAACTCGGATCCACTGGCCCGGCGGGCCAGTAGGAAAAAAAAGTTATGTTGAACCCTGTAGTTTGGGGAAAAAAAAACAGATTTCATGCAGTAAGCTTGGCAGGTTGCACACACTGCTTACTGCAGGGGTACTGAGGCTACACTGTGCATTCCTCCAATACATGGGGGGCATTTTACTTTATTTATTGAATGGATGGGGTGAGACAGATGAGTAAGATTTCACTCAACATTCATCTTTTTGTTTTCAGTGAAATTATTGATTGTTCATAAAATAATCAAAACTTGATAAAGTTCTATTTACAAATAAATCTGTTCAAATGTTATGTTTTTTTTAAAGGTCACATATTATGCTAAATGCACTTTTTAAATGTGTTCTAACATATCCATGGGTCCACGGTGTGCCTAGAGACTTCCAAAATATAAAAAAATAACAATATCTCCTTTTCTCACTCTCCCCCTTTCTGAAACCCCCACCCCTCCCCCCCCCCCCCCCCCCCCCCAATATACTCGAGTCAGAATTCTCGAGAGGCACCTATTTGCAGACCCATGGGGAAAGTGGAGCTCCACCGGAAGCCACGCCCCGAACTCATTTCATTGGTCAGAATTGTAACCTACTCTGAATTTGTTTTCTTCTTTTTGTTTTACTGCCGGAGTTCACCTAGCGGTGAATAATAATACACAGATTCCACCGGTTATGGTGCTAGTACACAGTAAAATACGTCAGTTTGTTAAGGGTCCCAAGTGGCAGGACGGTGGTAAAAAGTAGATGTTGAGGTAGAAGATGAATGAAGCAACGAAGCTTTGTGTACATCTTCCGAAATCCGTCTGTTTAATTCACAATTATCACGAGTAGGTCAATCACATACAAATATAAACTCTTGTAAATGAAACACAAAAAGTGCCACCATATTAAAATAAATAACTAATTTTAAAAAGTGCAAACACATTAAAATACACAACTAATTTAAAAAAGTGCATACTTTTATTTTAACAGTTGACACACAGTTAAAACTATCACAATTAGGTCTATTTCTAGTAGGCCTATCTGTCTAACAAACAATTAGGCATATCTGTGTAGCAAATATATAATTATCCTGACTTCCAAAAGCTGCTTGTCTGAGTCATGGTCTGAGTGTGTGTCTTTTCCTGGCTGAGGACAGAAAGCCATTCTGATACTTGTACTTTACAGTACAATCATTGAATGAAGCTGTCAAATGTACCGGCACTTATAGCTGTCACATTTACAAATCGTCTTCTAAACCAATGAAATTGAGAGTTCATGGTTTTCCACCAATGAAATGACGTTCGGGGAGGGACAACGCTTTTGACCAATGAACGAATGAACTGAGTTTGGGGCGTACAATTCTGACCAATGAAATTAGTTCGGGGCGTGGCCTCATCCTATTTCCGGTGGAGCTCCGTTTTCAATGGTTTCCCCCATGGGTCTGCAAATAGGTACTCTTGGAATTCTCGCCGATTCATTACTTGCTCGTAGGGTTATCTTACTCAAGTGGAAAGATTAGAGACATTATGGCATGTATGAATTTAGAGAAAATACGTTACACTACCCAGGGATCCGAGAATAAATTTGACAGAATTTGGCGCCCCTTCCTAAATTATTTTAAAAAACCAACAATAACTATAGAAGAGTAGCTACCCCCTCCCCTCTTTTATTTGATTTAATTTTATTTCTTTATGTGTTTTTTTTTTTGTTTTTTTCATATTGATTGTTTGTTTTTGTTTCTTGTGGTGTGTGTTTCGTGTTGTTGGGTGTGAGGGTGGGATGTGGGTGGGGTATGTTCGGGAAAAAAAGGGGAACAAATGTGTACTCATTGTGCTACAATTCCGTTGTTACTAACATTTAATAAAAAAACCTTTGAAAGAAAAAGAATTCTCGCCGACTATTACGTCACGGTCGGCACAGCCACATCCCCATATTTTCTTTATATGTCCATGCTTCCACCCACATTAGTAACCAGAAACGTCCACCGTATGATAACCCCATCCCCCCCCCCCCCCCCCATTTCTTATTGGTCCACGGCCCCGAAAATTTTCCGAGCGACAGCCATGTTGCTTTCCCCGCTAAGCGACAAGATGTCCATAGTACAGCCTGAATGTTACATACACCAACACAGAATGCTTTTGCTCATACTCCACTAATTTATCTTAACCACAGCAGTCTATTAATGCCTCGTTTTTAATAACACAACGGATAGGAAGCTACTTGTGCTTTTTTTTAAACGGTGAAACTAAAATAATTGTTTTTATTGGTATTTTTGACTGCCTGGTGTATAGCTATTAGCTTTGGGACAAGCAACCAGCTTTTGCTCATAACACGCTGTTTATATTCCCCACAGCAGTCTGACAAAGCCTCGTTTTTAGCAAGACAAAGCATAGGAAGGTAATAGAGTCGAAGTCTAGCTTTGAAGCTAATTTTTTCACTGATTTTCGTGATATTTTTAGCCGTTAGCTTCCGAGCTAGCTTCGGGAAAAGCATTGATATTTTGCCCATAACAAGCTCTTTATATTCTCCACAGCAGTCTGAAAATGCCTCGTTTTTAGCCAGACAAAGCATAGGAAGGCAATAGAGTTTAAGTTTAACTTTGAAGCTAATTTTTTTCACTGATTTTCGTGATATTTTTAGCCGTTAGCTTCCGTGCTAGCTAATTCAGTACAGGCACTGTGGACAGGCTACTACTACAGGCTATGGACCCGTCGCTTCCAGAGAGGGGCGGGGGCAGCTCAAAGATTGTATATTTACGAGGGGAGCTGCAGCTCGGTTTAAAAAATAGGCCATTGTGAGATTAGCTGCACATCAGGGTATAGAGGCATACAACTAAAGAAAAACGTATTAGGGACCTCTAAGACCATATAATATTGACAGAAAAGTGTATAATATGTGAGCTTTAATTGTATTAGTTTGCATGGATGTCTGTCTGCCTATGACAAAATTCCCGAGCGAAAGTTCCCATGGAAACTTTCCGTAAACTTTCCACCCCTTTGCAACCCTAGTTGTCACAATGTGTTAGTGTCTTTGATGGTAAATTTCTTCTTTATTACAATAAGTTAGAAAAAGTGAGGGGTTCACATTTCAAGCCAACACCTTAACCTTCAATTTAATGTAGGAATGACTATTGAAAGATGTTTAGGTGATGAGCAATTCTCACTAGAGTAAAAAGTGTGACTACTTACCCCGGTCTCCCCTAGTCTTAGGTGAGTAAGTTATTAAGTCCACCCTCCACTTTGGCTGGTGAAAGATGTGTGTTCGGGATCTGTGCTTGTGCGGCGATTCTAGCGTCTAAAGGCCAGGACACACCGGTCCGACTACCCGAAAATGGAGACTGCCGATTCAGGCACCTCCAGTCTTCCAGTCACGGCCAAAAAAGTGCCAAGAACACACCGAGCCGACTGCTGACTTTCCGTACGCTCTGCGCCTGCGCGGGACGTAATGTCTCCATAACAGCAGGCTGCGCTAATCTGTATTGCGGCCCAAAAAAATACGAAAGCCGGAAATGATGGGAAAGCTCTCTAGACCATAAACATAGATAGAAATACGTATTTATATTTATGGACCATAAAGAGCACCATTTTTAGCAGAGTGTCGAGCATGGTGTCGAGCAGTCAACAAGGGTTGATGCATGCGAGTACTCGCTGAACGAAACAAACAAACACATTAAAACAATGGCTAGCTGTTGTTAGCTGTTTGTGCTACCCGCCTCACTTCCGGGCTTCACTGATTCGCTAGCCCTCCACCAATCAAATTGCTCCAACTGAAAGACTGCCCGCCGCCGATTGAACATGTTCAATCGGCTCAAAAGAAGCCCGACGACATCTACGACGAACGATTTCACGGCACACACCAAACAGATTCGTGTGCCCGCCCCCTCCACACTCTCCGACGGCGATTATCGGGCCGGTGTGTCCGGGCCTTAATAAACTTCACCAACGGTAATAACCGGAAGGAGGCGGCTCTTAACATTAACGCAGTTAAGTTAGCGCGTGTGCAAACAGAACTTGTCCTGTGTGCCTTCACATTAAAAGCCTGTTACTAGCCAAACGTGAGTTGACTTTTATTTTGAAGCCGGTAAGAACAGGAAGTTAGCGCTTCACAGCACTACAGTGCTCTAGCTTGAAAAACAACTCCTTCAGCTGCATAGAGCTGAGAGCAGTCAACAGTAGTGTATTTAAACAAAGTTTTAAATAAGCCACTGAAGAACTACTCCCAACACTTTCACAACAACCTATTTAATTTAGGGATGCACCGAAATAAAAATTCTTGGCCGAAACCGAATAAAATTAAACAGTTGGCCGAAAGAGCTTTAGCAGTTTTGTTTATTATTTAGTCAATTATTTCAACATTGCATACATGAACTCCCAAATGTTCTCCTCAAACATAGCCTACAACTAAAAAGCAACCTGAAATAAATAAATAAACAGTAAAACCTTCAAATCTAAGAGCAAAATTAATATTTTACTAGGAATTAATTTGTGAACCACTCACTGATTTTTACCTTGACTTATATGAGGATGAATCTACAAAAAGATCGACTTATTGCCTTTTTTAATTTTTTTGCAGTGCAGTGCAGGTTGAGTTGCTCTAAAAAAAACTGCACCACAGCTCCCACCGTAATGTTCAGACTTCAGAATTTGCATCAAAGCCCTGATCATAACAATGAGACCCTGTTTCCACCTGGCATTAATGTGGTTCTGAGGAATCCGATCGGTATATGTAAATGTAATATGCTTGTTCACACCTGGCCTTAACAATGCGTCTTCTATGCGCGTTTGCGATCCGGATTCGAATTCGGTATGGAAATCAGCTCGTACATCATTTCCGCTTATACACTCCGGCCCTTTCCCAAACGACTCCCTAGGCACTCCCACTCCGTGAGCGAGTGTGACTTGCTGTGGAGTCGCCCTCGCGGCTGTGGAGTGCCACTCGAACGGCGCGGCTTTGGCAAGCCCTCGCCTCTGTCAGACGGAAACAGGAAGACTAACTAACACTAGTTAAACTGTTAGGTCTTTATTTCTCACCCTAAAATAAAATTCCACCACATTTATATTTGACCTGAAACACTCTTTACATTCATATTCAGCTACGCATGTGAGAGTAAAATGTAGCATTGAATAAAAACAAACACTCCCATGATTTTTTGGCTGCATAATTCATTTTTTGTTAAACATTTTGTAACTGCATATTCTTAATTTTACCAGCTCAGTCTGTAGTGGAGAAAACGGGTGGGTGTTTTTATCCGCTGTTTAATTATCCTTTTAGTTTGCGCAGCAGCATACACAACCAGGGAAAAGAACAATAGTCTGCTAAAGCATGTATTCCACTTGTCATGATACGTTAATCTGCCATTTCGACCCACGAATGGCGGCAGTTAATTAGCGTGCATAAATTATAATGCACTGCAAGGGTGGTCATAAATAAGAAAAGTCATGCGCTCCAGCTGACTGACGTCACCGCCGCTATTACTACCCCTCATCTGCTTTAACAGTAACACAAATCTTACTAACAATTTAAGGAAATAATAATCACTGTCCCTTATTAACTTGTGGGCATTTTCTTCATCTGCTTCGTTTTATCTTTTATCCACGCCTTGGAAATACACTAACGGTAGACAAGTGGCATAATCAAATCAACAAGTGTAAAACAACATGTTAATTCCGATATTGTAGGCTACCCTCCGGTTCCGTCATATAGGGCTATGCATAAAAATAATCAATCAAATGTCTGTTTGAGGTAAGAGAACGTTTCATTTATAATTCGGGAAACAAACTCCATGGAACTCTCATTTGTAGGTTTGGCTCCTCCATTCCGGACTTAATTGATTGGCGGACACCTGTGTCAAACGTAGGGCTAAGCCACCATCGATGCAGACTCGGTGATCGAGGGCTTTATAACCCAGTCACACTCGAGGCTCTGTGGTTTGGGATGACACTCAATATGGCGGGCCCTCCTCGCGAACGCGCAAACGGAGGGATAGTGGATAGGGTGTAGGGAGTGGTTCTAGAAAGGGCCTCCATCTTCAATGTTTTCTGTTGTCTGTTTACCTGCAACGGTGCGCTTTTATGACGTGAATTGTCGCGTGAATGAGTACGCGTTTCCGCCCAGTCACTCGCCGCAGTTGAGTGGGCGGGGCTTAATGTGTATGAGATGCGCATACGCGTTTCCACTGTTAATGGATATGTGGATAAGTGGTCTCAAACCACCTCCGAATGTGGATAATTTCAATGCGCATTCAATGCGCATTGAGCGTGTTTCCACCTGTAGTTAGCGCGATCCGATCCTAAAAACCACATATTAATGCCAGGTGGAAACAGGGTCTGAGAGGCTTTAAACGAAGTCCATGCTTAGGAGGTGATTGTAACTTTTTCGTCTGTAGACTGAAACTAACGGGGGGCGGCGGCTCGCTGGACATATATTTAGTCGCGCTGTCAGTTTGCCGACATGGCTCTGTGTATTCAGGCTCGAGAAATGCAATCAGACCGTTTTTTTCTGCGCGGCGGCCCTCACTGGCGAGGTGTCACTGTGAATGACACCGTTACCAACTGTCACATAGTTTCACCGGGTGGATCGCTGCTTCGCTCGCGCAAGGCTTTTGTGTTTCTATGGTGATTAAACATCAGTCTTGGACGAGCGTTTTAACTTTATGCTGCATAAAGCATTGCACTGTCTGCGCCGTGTTTCATCCAGTTTGAAAAAATGCTCCCACACTGGACTCTGACATTTTCATGCACGCACCAAACTGCTCCTGCTGCGCGCTCACAAAGAGAAGTGGACTCGCATACACGGTTACGTCTCACTTTACTGCCATTTCCTGGTTTACAAGCGCGCAGCTCTTTTAAAAACATATTTCCTTAGAGTCATTTAGTTCGCCAATTTTCGGTAATGTTGTTCGGCTTTTTAACTGTTTCGGGCTGAAACCGAAAATGACTTATTTTGCCATTTTCGGGCGAACTTTTTCGGTGGACGAATGTTCGGTGCATCCCTAATTTAATTTATCCTAAATTGTACTAATATACACTAATTTATTTAATAGGCTATGTTTAATGTTTTAAAGTTTGGTTTTAATTAACAGAAGGACATTTTCTAAAAAAAAAATATTATTATTAATATAATAATTATATGTAGCCTATATACAAAAAATATATAGATATATATATTATTTTTATATTTTATGGGGAGAAATAATTCTGAATCAGCAAAAAATGCAATTGGCAGGCTAGATTATTTTGTCTAAATTGCAATCATCGCACTAAATTGCAATAATTTTTCTATAATAATTACTGCACACACTAGGATATAATATTAATTGAGAATCTCAAATGAGACCATGATGACAGGCTAAAAGGTAATTAGAGCAAAATGCAAGGGTTAAGGTTATGCAACTTTTCGATCATACTTTGTCTGCTACCGAATTTATTTTTGTGCTACTGATTTTTTTTTGCTTGCTAGCACCAGTGCTACCACCTAAAAAAATAAGCGTACAGCCCAGTATTGACATTTTTACTGCCGTTGGTGTGGCAGAAGGCTTACTTATCTGGTATACATGCTTGAAAAACGGGAAGGAAAACTGATGTTTCTTTTCTAAATGATTAACTCAAAATAAATCAAACATCAGCCAAGAACAAGAAAACATTTAAAATACTTTCAAATCTGGGCTGAAACTCAAACTGGTTTGGTCTCGTATTGTTAGGTTTAGTTCAGTTTCTGTACCTGATAGTGGAGAAGCTGTATGCATTGAAAAGTGCTATATGAATAAAGTTGACTTGAATCGTCAAGAGGGATCATGCTAATGTTCTCTTTACGCAAATAAAATGCTAACATGCTCACATACAAACAACAGGATAAGCAAGCAAGCATTAACTCATTTCTTAAAGGATTTCAGTCAATACTGACAAATGCTCATCAATGACCAATAACTCATGCCTCTACATTACAGGAATAACTGACCTTTCATTAGCACAATGCAGGACAAAAGGTGTTAACCATGATGAGACTTTTGCACTATAATCTGGCTGATGATGCATGGCTGGCACATATGACTAAACAAAAGGAATAATATCAAAGGGGTTCTGGGGCTTCATTCAGCTGGCAGGCTAACTTACTGTGACAGAGACTGCTGACCCAGGAACAGGCACTGACAGTCAGTAGGTGAGCGGGGCTCTGCATCCCTGCACTGCTACACAGGACTAATGAACAAAATGCCATTTAGAGTGTAATGCTCTGTTTCAACATATTATCAAGTAGTAAGGGATATGAGGGGGTGAAGACAGTTATGTTCAATGCTAACATGGATCCCCTCTAACATGATTGGAACTGTTCGAGTACACAGCAGACCAGCTGCTCTGTTTGGTATTACCAAATAAAGTTACTTAAAGAGAAACCTATACTCGACAAGCAAAGACATTTGTCATCCAATAAAGTTTAGAAATATGCAAAAGCAACAAACGTGACATTGTCAAGCATCTAAGAATGTTTTTCTGGACTCCAATTTGATTAAGTGAAATTCTAACCCACATTTAGAAGTTAAAACTAGAGATGATGTTTTGTTAACCCCATCTTATCTGAAATATTTGAACAATTCAGGCTCAAGTTTACTGCAATGTGAACTAGCACTTAACTCTCTTTTAACACAATCAGACAGAGATGTCTTGCAATAGCACAGTTCACCAGTGGAATATCAACAGAGCAGCTGAATAGACTGAGGTCCTGTAAAGAGGCCGCTAGTCGGTTAGGCCTGAGCTTTTTGCCCACAGCCAGCATAGCTGAACCGCTGGAATTGTTACCCAGGGCAACTCAAAAGTGCCTGTGTGTGTAAGGGAGGAAGTGTGGGCACATATTTAATGCCAAGAGGCCAATTTCTTTTCTTTTTTTAAACGTTGAACTCTTTTGTGCATTGGTATTTAACAAAAAAATGTATGCATTATTTTAAGACCTAGATAACTAAGTTTGGTATTCGAGTTGCCTTTGAAAATATTCAAAGTTACACAGCAGACAGTTTGTAGTAAAGGCTAACACATTTTCTTGTGGCATGTTCAAAAAGCCTGCTGAGTTGATCAATATGAAGAGTGGACAATTTTGTCTCAAATTGCACTTCACATTACACTTGTAAATGAAGCTGTACTAGACCTACACCCTGATGCTACGAAACAGGCAGCCGAATGTCCTAGAGTTGTTTGGGCCTGGCTTCAAGAACAGGAGAATGATCCAGAGGGAAACATGGATGGTGTTATTAAACTGCCAACAGGATATTGTAAATTCAATTTTGGAACACTTCAATAGTAACTGAATTACCTTCACTTATTTTCAGCAATGCCTGTGTGCATCTGATCCATAGAGCAACTTACTATTTCAGAGAGCTTATCCTTAAGTCCATTCCTTCTGTGTTCACTGAGCCCACTACACTACAAACCTGGATAACACAACAGCCAAGTTGGACAAAAAGCCACATTTTAAATGAGATAATCATTCAGTGCTAATACAATGCAAGGTCCTTTATGGTTATAGTAGGTAGGTGTAGGCAGTCAAGTAAGTTGTTAACCATTTACTTACATTAAGAGTGCAACTGAACAACCCTTTCAAAAGAAAACATAAACTATTGATTGTGTTATTATTCTTGGTGACTGTTAGCAGCAGGCAGTGCAGCAGTATGAGGTGACCATTTCATTCATCTGCACTGGGTCAGAGAAAGCTCTTATAAGTCAGGCTATTAGAAAATGTCCTGCTGGGCGATTAAGTGTTCCATATGTTCAGACCATTTAATAAACTCAATTTAATCAAAATCAATACAGTTGTTGAATGTCAGCAGCCAGCTTTCAATGGGTCCTAACACTGGATCACTGTTCCACTGGTGGAAATGAACAACGACAATGTTATCAACATGGACATTTTATTTACTGTACATGTGGAAGATGAGATAAGACCGTCACTCCAACACTAGTCTCGCACAGCCAGACCAAACTACAGCTAGTAGGGGAGACCGGGGTAAGTAGGCACACTTTTTACTCTAGTGAGAATTGCTCATCACCTAAACATCTAGCTTTCCCATCATTGCCGAGACAGCAAGCTGCGTAGTTTGTTGATGCTTTAATAACTTTCGAATGGTAGTAAAGTTGGAGTTCCTTACTTTTTCCCCGTGGAGGCAACAGCTGTTTTTCGTTCCAAATCAGCTGTCCTCTGCGCCATCGTAACCCATACAGGAGTTTATCAATTCATCCAGGAACGTGCATCTTTTCGCCGATTTATAAATCCATACAAAGATCCAATATTGATAGTCTTTTTTTGTCCATATTATATCCATTATTGACCGCCTATTCCCATGATGCAAGCAAGTCACGGTTGATGATGGCTGATGTAAACAAACAGCTGAGCTAAGCTAACGTTAGCATTACGCCTAGCATAAGCATTACATTTCCTTCCGAAATCGCGCTAATGTTGTGGTAGCCTATAGAGTTATTAGGAACACAATCTATTCTTCCTCCATCTCTCTCTCCCTCCTGCGCTTGGTGCCGCTTTTAGTTTGCCTCACTCTTGTAACATCACATAGCCTACTACATCACCGGTTGCGCAAAGGGCAGCGGCCAACTAGGTCAAAGTTCAAATAATTCGATAATATATTTTAAATGAACGTCTAATTTGTATTTTACAATTGTTTTATAACTTGTATATCCAAATATTGTTTGCTGACCAAATATACTGCAGTTTGAGCTACCTTTGCAAAAAAAATGTAAAAAAATGTTTTTTGAAAAAAAAATGAATATCCCGAATACTGAATTGAGCTCCGAATACTAATTTAACAAACGAATACTCGGATATTCGAATAATTCGGGCCAGCCCTACAACCAACCCCCCAAAAAATGTGACGACCAACCCCAACTGGAATTTATTGCTAGCATCAAGGCCAACAACCATCTGACAACTAATTAGCTTGCTAAAAACAATCTAAACTATAGCTTACCCTTCACACTTTTTTAGGGTAACAAGTGTTTTGTTATAAACCCATTGTGTAAAAGCCTAGAAGAAAAATACTGAGGAGCTAAATATTTTCAATTTGACATGAAAAACACTAACAGTCCTCTCACCTCAAATGCAGCAGTCTAACTCCAAGGAAGACTATGTAGGTGACCTCTGATCCCAGAAGGGATATATACCAAAATTGAACAGACAGCGCCTTCTGGTTCCGAGTTATAACGATTGTGACAACCTACCCGTGTGACAAATTACCCCGTTCTCCCCTAGTATGGTCTTCTCTCTCTCTCTCTCTCTCTCTCTCTCTCTCTCTCTCTCTCTCTCTCTCTCTCTCCTCTCTCTCTCTCTCTCCTCATCTCTCTCTCTCTCTCTCTCTCTCTCTCTCTCTCTCTCTCTCTCTCTCTCTCTCTCTCTCTCTCTCTCTCTCTCTCTCTCTCCTCTCTCTCTCTCTCTCTCTCTCTCTCTCTCTCTCTCTCTCTCTCTCTCTTCTCTCTCTCTCTCTCTCTCTCTCTCTCTCTCCTGGTTACTACATTAAATAAATTTAGGACTAGCGCCGAAAAAAACAAGCAGGCTAAATGACTGTCTATCTCCCACAACAGACAGCGCTGCACTGCCACAGGTGCGGTGCGCATAGCCCAGTGGTTCTCAAACTTGTTTTGTCATTCCCCACTTTGGATGTGGGAATATTTTCAAGCCCCACCGTTCCCCGATAGCGTCAACAAAATAGTAACAAAATAGGCCAGGCAGGCTTAAAATTGAAATAAAATCACGTAATACAATTCAAAAATAGAGAAAATATTTCATCTGTGTCATCACTTTTCTATTATTTTGTTGAAAGATAACTTGTATAATTGCTTTACTTGCCTATAAGATGATCAGAGCTCAAGATAGGACGTCAAACAGGTCATAATTCCATATTTACTATTTATTTTATATTGCTGAAAAAACAAGTTTTTCACAAACTATATTATTCAAGATTCTCGCCTAAACTTTTTTTTTGTGCTACATTTGAACACATCATGATGACCTTTTATAGACATTTGCCTAATATTAACGAGTCGACCTGAACACAACACATTTGACACCGTTAGGAACTTTTTTTAAGCTAATTTATATCCTGCCGATTTTAACATAGATTTGAAAACTGGATTACTGTTTTTAACTGACGGGACTTTCTACACCGTCCAGTTGTGTAATTACTACCGCTGCTTTGAATGACTGTTGATGCGACTGCACACCGTCTGCAGCAGCAACAGCTGAGACAGACTTTTTTTTTTAACTAGACTGAGGCTGAGTTGAAGGAGTATTTCTTAAACCCAAGACAGTTTAAGGTAGGCCTACAACACTTTTATATGCAGTCTATGAAGAAAAGAGCCGAATCTCCGCTCTGAACTCAAATACGCGCTACAACACGTTGCCTCATTGTGAGCCCAGCTGTATGATCAGTGTGTGTGTGTGTGTGTGTGTGTGTGTGTGTGTGTGTGTGTGTGTGTGTGTGTGTGTGTGTGTGTGTGTGTGTGTGTGTGTGTGTGTGTGTGTGTGATCAGCTCCTCACAAAGTGTGGAGAACAGTTGCTCTTTCATCGGTCGGGTTTTGATGAAATTTACCCCAATCACAACCTCTGTCAAAACTTTGTTTAGTTCTGTGAATGGCAGTGTTCATCTCGCGCCACACTCTTTATTAGTGATTGCGTATGGCCCGCGTATAGCAGGGGCTCTTCTTCACTCCTCCAACTCACGCTGGGAACGGGTAAAAAACTATTTATTAAATAAAATAAAATAAACTATGTGCCACGGATATGGACATATTTTCCTCCCGTTCGTTGCGCCCCACCTGTCATGTCTCTATTCCCCACCGGTGGGGCGCGCCCCACACTTTGAGAACCACTGGCATAGCCTATGCCGACTCATTCACCGTCCTTCTCATAGCCAAAAATATTGACAAACACACACACACACACAAAGGAGGAAAAAAGACAGGCATATGCTTGGAAGAGTGAGAGGGGGCGGGTGTCCGTTTGAAGGAGACGATCGCAGCTAGCAAACAAAAGTGAGACACAGAGGAAGATTGAGAGATACTGTTTTGAACCTATTGTTAATTAGGCACCCACTAAATCAATAATGCACAGACACTGCGGAGAATAACATAAGACGTATTCCTACCTTCATGCTTATTTGCCCGGAGCTTCCCATAAAACATCCCTCTCTATGCTTCTTTCTTTACTCTTTAATCCCGTGCGGGTCGTGTCCGCAAGATACAGGTGCAGCTCCGCTATCGCCTCACCTCTTTTGCACCGGGTCAAAGGGCAATATAGAAGTGCGATTAATCTGCGTTAATTTTTCTGTGACTAATTAATCGAAATTAACGCGTTAATTTGACAGCCCTACTTTAAACCAATCACAATCATCTTAGCGTCAACCCCCCCCCCCCCCCTTCCTCTTTCCCATCAGACTAATGCCTCGTTTCCACCGAGTAGAGCGGGTCGGATCGGAGCGGTTCGGTCCGGGTAGTTTGGCTTTTAATTTGCCAAAAGTTGGGTAGGGTACGGTTTAAGCGCACCTAACCGCTCTATTATAATTTAACCTGTACAGCACTTTGGGGCAGTATCCGCCGTTTGTAAATGTGCTTTATAAATAATTTTGACCTTGACCTTGACCTTGACCTTGAGCTTGAGCCCATTTCCGCCATGTGTAGTCACCTCGGCAAGAGTCTTGTGTTTTGGCAAAAATGTGAGCACAGCACTGTTTATTGTGTGGGGTTTTTCCTCGTCAATAAATTAATCAGTTGGTTACACTGTGTCCCACTGCATAGCTGCCGCAGCAAGCACTGTTCGCTCACTGTTTCTATGAGTTGCACCGAGCCGTCTCTGTGTGTTTACGCCATAGCCTAGATAGTAGTAAATACACGCTCACAACAACACGGGGGGAATAAATAAAAAAGCGGCTGGTTTGACCGAGCAAAAACGAGAGACCGCTGGCTTGAACATAGTTGGACGAAAGAATCATTTCCGCCTTGTGTAGTCACCTCGGCTAGAGTGAAGAGAGTCAGTGTGTTTTGGCGAAAATGTGAGCGCGGCACTGTTTATTGTGTGGTGTTTTTCCTCGTCATTAAATGAATCAGTTGGCTACACTGTGTCCCACTGCTACAATGTCACGAAGCTGCCGCAGCCAGCGCTGTTCGCTCACTGTCTCTATCAGTTGCACCGAGCTATCTCTGTGCTCTCAACAACACGGGGGGAATAAATAAAGAAGCGGCTGGTTTGACCATGCAAAAACAAGAGACCGCTGGCTTGACCACAGTTGTTCCACAGCCCGATAGTTTGACCCACATTCTGGCGGCGGCTATCGCAGTCCAGCCTAAACCCCGCCCCACCAGTAAGGGTAGGGTCATAAACCCCGCCCTACCAGTAAGGGTAGGGTCGGCGGTGGAAACAACACCGAGATTCTTAAAAGTGATCTGTCCCGCTCTGAGCCGCTCCGACCCGACCCGCTCTACTCGGTGGAAACGAGGCATAAGTGCAATTTGGTGCCGACCATGGACCTATTATAAAAGATGCCGACCAACACCGTTTATGATGTGCGCCGTGTGTGCAGCAACGTTATGAGCTGCATACTATCCAACCATATCAAACACACGCTTGCACTTTCAGTTGTCTTCCGTTCTGAGCGGAGCATAAACGGTAGACTACAGCGGGGAAGAGGAAGGGGAGGAGTTTGACGCTGTTCTCTAGTTGTTGATATCCGGTGAGCCAGACTAATTTAACACAGAACTGCTGCACTCAATTACCAAGCACAGATGATAGAAAAAAAAAATCTTTTAGCGCAGTACACATGCTTTTTTTCATCTTGGCCGTTGAATGTGCTCGCTCAAAAGTCAAAATCGGTATCGGCAGGTTAGACTCTTTACAAAAATACGCAATTGGGATCAGCCAAGAAAATGGCAACAGGTACACCCCTGCTATTTCCCATCTGTTGCATTCCCGGACTGTTTCTCACACCACTCTCTCTCATGAAACAGACACTCCTGTCAATGGGCTCTGCCAATCATACAGAGATGTTTCAGCCCTTTCCATCCAGCTACAAACTAGCCTGGCACCGCACACCTACAGTGTTGCCAACTCTTCAGTAAGGAAAGTAGCTATTGGCTGTCCTAAAAGTCTCTAGAAGTCGCCAGATGACGTCATCGCCTAATTTGCATATTTGTAGACAGGGGTTTTATACAGTAATATTTGCATAGGTAAGGTTCTAGTGTTATGAACGTGACAATCGCATAAAACACCGACGTGATAATGTTAAGTCTAGCAGTAATCATACATGCTCATAGTTTGAATAAGCACTGCATATCATTTTGAATTGCACTACTCTTATAGACTGTAAAGGGGGGGGCGGGGGGGGACTGCTAATAGAGATGCTAACGGCGCATCAGAGTGGAGTGGTGTGCATCTCCTGCTCTGACTGCAGCTGGGAGGGACTGCTGCGTGAGGACCCGGCCGCCTGTCAGTGCTCTGTGACGGGGGAGGTGCCGCGGAGGCACCCGATGCTCGTTGAGAAGAGTGAAGAGCGATACTTGCTTTAGTGAAAAAGTCACCAATCACACCAGAAAAAAAGCTAGATTTGTCGCTTGGCCGAATCGAAGGCCGAACGAGCGTTGTTAAATTAGACGGTATCCGCAGGTCTCCGTATACGAGCATTTCCAGTTTGCGTAACAAGCCGTTACCTTGTGTGACGACTCGCCGCTCCTGTGCTGCCTAGCAACCTTGATTGCTGCCAACGGAGACAGCCTTGTCAACGGAGGAAAAAATAAAAAGAAGTTGCCTACCAAACGAAAAGAAAAAAAGTACAAGAAGAAAGAAGGACAAGAAAAACAAAAGAAAAGTCAAGAAAAAAGAAAGGGAGATAAAAGTTGAGAAGATGGAGCAACACGTTGCTGTTTTGTTATTTTTTATTTTATTTTATGCCATCTCTGAAAACACCGCAATGAATCTTGGGATATGGTGAGCCGCGAAGGATACATCTGTTGGACCCTTCAAAACCGTGAAACGGAGGCTGCATTTCTCGGCCGCATATGAAGGAGCCTTCGAAATGGGCCAAGCCTTGACGCGCCACTATGACGCAATCGGTCTTCAGGCTGCGGCCCCTTAATTGAGACACAGCATGAATTTCAGTTGTAGTCAGAAGCCAGCGCATGACATACGTCACGACCAAACGCTATGTGATTGGTTGGCAAATCCAGAGTGGCACTGGGCAGATCCAATAGATTTAAACTTCAACAGACACCCGCCTTCAAGTGAGTTAACCTTTGTCAATTGAGCGATTCCAGACCTTCTGTAAAATGAAATGAAGTACGATGGTCTGGAAGGACCAGGCTAGCTACAAACTGCTGGACCAGGGAAGTGGAGAAGATCAAGAGTGAGCCTGCTGCTGTTTTTTTAATGAAAGGGTGGGCGGAAAGAAGCTGGCTCTCCCATTAATGTAATCCATTCAACAGCTTCATAGGGCATGACATCTTTAAACAATTAATAATTCAACGGCACCTCTACATTGAAGCTTTACCGAAGTATGCCAACAAGGTTCACAGTTATAAGTGCTCGAGTCTAGTGCCTTCCACCACAAGTTAAAAGACTATTTATATTTAAAGTAAAAGACTGTTGGGGACTGACAATCGCATAAGGACGGCTGGGAGATTCCAGTTACTTGTTTGTGTTCAGCATCTGTGAAGGCTGCCTGTCACTCACACTATTCAATGCTGCTCCTACGTACCTACCGATCTGTTTGTCCGCTTCACTGACAACTAATCAATACAAGTGGGAGCTTTGTAAACATGCATGTCAAGAATACTGAGGACGACCAGGGCTTACTGCACTGCACTTTGTATTTTTTCTTACATGTAAATTAAGCAAGAGGACAACACAATGTTAACAAGTCACATAATATTAATTCACATATTATCCAATAAGTATATTCTTTAAAAATGTCCATAGAGGCATACAGGTAAAATTAAGCTGCTTCATAAGAGAACACAATATAAGGAATTAAGTGTATAAAGTTGATCATTTAGGCTAGTTAATTGCTCTCATCAACCTTAGAAGTCAAAAGGCCAGGAGTTTAATGGGGGCTACATTATGACTTTAAACGGCTCATTCAACATCTTTTAGACTAGTGTAAGTGTGTGTGTGTGTGTGTGTGTGTGTGTGTGTGTGTGTGTGTGTGTGTGTGTGTGTGTGTGTGTGTGTGTGTGTGTGTGTGTGTGTGTGTGTGTGTGTGTGTGTGTGTGTGTGTGTGTGTGTGTGTGGGGCTCACAAAGCAACAACCTTCTAAGACTAACAGCAAACCATAGGCTACATGAAATGGATGAATATCACACATTAAAGATGCAATAGGAAAGCTTAGTTTTTACAAGAAAGGGTTTTAAGTTAGTTTCAATTGTAAACTATCTCCGGACCCTTGGAAATAAGCTAACCGTAGTTAGCCTACAAGCTAATGATTGACAAAGTTGCTCTCACACCAAATGCAGCGTCTGGGTTTTTTTAGGGAGGAACCTTACCGCACTGTCGATAAATACGTATTTTATATTGTACGTGGTATGCGTATTACATATTCCTGAACACATATTCAAATGATTAACAATAAAGTTCAGTTGTAAGTGCCCCCAGTCGTTCTACCAGCCACTAACTTCAATGCTTATTGCCACACGTTACTGAACAATTCTACTGTAGCTCGTCTTCTCGCAGCATAGACATTCACAGAGTGCTAATAATGTTGTTATATAGGCCTACAGTCTGGTGCTAAGTCCACACGATACAGACACTTCATACTCTGGTTGGAGGAGTAAACACAGTGTGTGATGTTCTGAGGAGGATATTCACTTGTTAAAAGGTTAGTTTTTTCTCACAACAATACACCCTAGTTGACTGTGTCTTGACTGTCTGCTAAATAAAGGTGGTTTTTACTCACATGTAGAATACTGGTGGGTGTAAATTTAAATCCACAGAACGTAAAGCATCTGCTCCGTTGATAGAAATATCATATTTCAATAACAATAGCTGAAGTATGTGTGGCCGTCCTGCCTGTCTGACTGCTTTCAGAAGAAACCCCGGCCCTTAGAAGTCCACTTGCGCCGCCAAAACCAATGGCGTTTGAGTTAATCGTGACAGAAGAATTTCTAACCAATCCCCAGCGTCAACCTGATACCTAACTGTCCTCGCAGCCAATCATAGTCAGAGTATGCGGGACTGTGATAGCTTTGCCGTACGCGACTGGCATTTGCATGGACCAATCCCCGTGGTTGACTTTATGCAAAACCCAAGCAGAGACCAATGAAGTTCGCCGACTGGTAGTATCAACCAATCAGTTAGCATTAATGGCGGTAGCAAAACAATAGCACGTTGGCTTTTATTAGGTCCATGGTTGGCATTTGACAGAGAGTAAAGATTTTAGAACAGTAGGCCTACACTGGCTTTGCTTGTTTTTATAGATTGCATAATGAGTCATATATAAAGTCACAACTTTGCCAAATTGTATATGGTACAAATTTAAATTACAATAAGCCATAACATTTAGAAAAATAATCAGGTGATGAACTGAAAAAGAAGAGATAAATGTATTTCAAGGCTCACTGTTTTGTTGTAAAATGCCAATCTATGTTTTCCCCTTTTACAAAATATATCAACACTGCCCCCTGGTGTATAAAAAGCTTATGTGCAATGTGTTTGCAGCAAAGATTCGAGATCCAAAGGTTTTTATTTGTCACTCACACTCATACAGGATGTGCAGTGAAATGTTTGTGAGACAAACTCCGTATTGCTGTGCTCAAAATATAGATAAAATACAACAGAATACATTTTAAATTGAATATATAGCATACAGAACAAGTCAAACTAGAAAATCCCGCGGAGATTTTGAAAGTACGGGCAGCCCTGCGCAGGCCGCCAATCCCCGCGTCGGCGGCGCCCCACCCGTCGGCCGGGCCCGAAAGCTTCTACGAACCTCCGCCGCGGGCTTTCCGAACTGCAGTCCCGAGTTGTGGCCGATCGAAGGTCGCAATCGTGGCAAAACGTCAGGAAAATGGCCGCTCTTAGCGTAGACGTTTTCGTTAAGGGCGGCCGTGTTTTTTGAGCTATCTGGCTAAAACGTTATACACACGTGTATGTTGGTCCCCTGATGCTGTGTACACAATTTGGTGATGATAGGTTGGGAAATCCACAAAGTAGATGTCACTTGACTGAATTTCAGGTCATGTAAATTAGGGAAGAAAAAATAATCATGGCTGACCCCTATGGTCCAAGAGGCTTTATTGTAGAGCACCGTGAGCTGTGCATGTGTAAGAAATGTCAAGTCAATCAGAGTCAGTGGGAAAGGGGCGTGGCCTGTCAAACATTGCATTTTTGAATTATGGTTTTCGCATTTGTGGCGCCCCCTATGGGTTAATCTTGACAAGCTTAGAGGGCCATGCTACCACATAACTTCTGCACATATCCTGCAAGTTTGATGATGATAGGACCTATGGTTAAGGAGTTATGGCCAATTTGCTAATAAGCCCCGCCCCTGTGTGTAAACGTTTTGGTCAATGGTGGCCATGTTTTTCAAGCTTCCTTACTAATCTTTTACGGGCATGTGTGTCATAGTCCCCCGAGGCTCCATGAGAAATTTGGTGTTGATAAAGAAAGATTTGAGAAAGTTGTGGTTAAAACCATGTTTTTCAGTTTACGCTAATTAGCGGAAAATATTCCTAGGCGGATTTATATGGTCCCAGAGGCTTTTTTGTAGAGCACCCTAACATACACCTGTGTGAGAAATTTCAAGTGAATCGGATTTACGGTGTGAGGGGCGTGGCCTCTCAACCTTTCTTCAGTTGGGGCTTAATAACAGCGCCCCCTAGCGGAAATTTAAAAAACTGTCCGAGAGGCTATATTGTAGAGCACCATGAGCTGTACAAGTGTAATACAGGGCAATCAGAGTCAGGGGGCATTTGTGGCGCCCCCTATGGGTTAATCTCGATAAGCTTCGAGGGACATGCTACCACATGACTTCTGCACATACCCAGCAAGTTTGATGATGATGAGGATCTATGGTTAAGAAGTTATGGCCAATTTGATAATAAGCCCCGCCCCTGCGTGAACATTTTGGGCAATGGCGGCGAAAAAAATAATCATGGCTGACCTCTATGGTCCGAGAGGCTATAAAGGTAAAGGGGAGGAGCCTAACGCGATAAAGGGGAGGAGCTTAGGGAGGAGCCTAACACTGTAAAGGGGAGGAGCCTAATGTGGTACGGGGGAGGAGCCTAACACTGCAAGGGGAGGAGTCTAATGCTGTAAAGAGGAGGAGCCTAACGGGGTAAGGGGAGGAGTATAACGGGGTAAATGGGAGGAGCCTAATGATGTAAAGGGGAGGAGTCTAACGGGGTAAAGGGGAGGAGCCTAACGTGGTAAGGGGAGGAGTCTAACGGGGTAAATGGGAGGAGTCTAATTATGTAAAGGGGAGGAGCCTAACGCGGTAAAGGGGAGGAGTCTAACACGGTAAAGGGGAGGAGCCTAACGGGGTAAGGGGAGGAGCCTAATGTGGTAAAGGGGAGGAGCCTAATGGGGTAAGGGGAGGAGTCTAACGGGGTAAATGGGAGGAGCCTAATGATGTAAAGGGGAGGAGTCTAACGTGGTAAAGGGGAGGAGCCTAATGCTGTAAATGGGAGGAGCCTAACATGGTAAAGGGGAGGGGCCTAATGCGGTAAAGGGGAGGAGCCTAACATGGTAAAGGGGAGGAGTCTAATTATGTAAAGGGGAGGAGCCTAACATCGTAAAGGGGAGGAGCCTAATTATGTAAAGGGGAGGAGTCTAACGTGGTAAAGGGGAGGGGCCTAATGCTGTAACGGGGAGGGGCCTAATGTGGTAAAGGGGAGGAGCCTAACAATGTAAAGGGGAGGAGTCTAACACGGTAAAGGGGAGGAGCCTAACGTGGTAAAGGGGTGGAGCCTAACGTGGTAAAGAGGAGGAGTCTAATTATGTAAAGGGGAGGAGCCTAACGTGGTAAAGGGGAGGAGCCTAATGCTATAAATGGGAGGAGCCTAACATGGTAAAGGGGAGGAGCATAATGTGGTAAAGGGGAGGAGCCTAATGTGGTAAAGGGGAGGAGCCTAACAATGTAAAGGGGAGGAGCATAATGTGGTAAATGGGAGGAGTCTAACGTGGTAAAGGGGAGGAGCCTAATGGGGTAAAGGGGAGGAGTCTAACGTTGTAAAGGGGAGGAGCCTAACACGGTAAAGGGGAGGAGCCTAACATGGTAAAGGGGTGGAGCCTAACGGGGTAAAGAGGAGGAGTCTAATTATGTAAAGGGGAGGAGCCTAACGTGGTAAAGGGGAGGAGCCTAATGCTGTAACGGGGAGGGGCCTAATGTGGTAAAGAGGAGGAGTCTAATTATGTAAAGGGGAGGAGCCTAACGTGGTAAAGGGGAGGAGCCTAATGCTGTAAATGGGAGGAGCCTAACATGGTAAAGGGGAGGAGCCTATTGTGGTAAAGGGGAGGAGCCTATTGTGGTAAAGGGGAGGAGCCTATTGCGGTAAAGGGGAGGAGCCTAATGCGGTAAAGGGGAGGAGTCTATTGTGGTAAAGGGGAGGAGCCTAATGTGGTAAAGGGGAGGAGCCTAATGTTGTAAAGGGGAGGAGTCTAACGTGGTAAAGGGGATAACACTCTGTTTTTCAGTTTATGCTAATTAGCGGAAAATATTCCCTGGCGGACTTATATGCTCCCAGAGGCTTTTTTGTAGAGCACCCTAACATACACCTGTGTGAGAAATTTCAAGTCAATCGGAGTTACGGTGTGAGGGGCGTGGCCTCTCAAACTTTCTTCAGTCGGGGCTTAATAACAGCGCCCCCTAGCGGAAATTCAAAAAACTGTATAATAGCACACCATTCGGGGTAGGGACGGACGTTCTGTGAAATTTTTGCGTTTCTAAGTGAAACGGTGTGGGAGGAGTAGCAGCTCGAAATTTGCGGCAGAAGTAAGAAGAATAAGTATGGTGGAGAGTAATAATTACGGGCCCTCAATACATTGAGGGCCCGTACTTAAATATGGAGTCCTTGCCCATAAAGTGTTCCATCAGTTGGAGTAATAATAATAATAATAATAATTCATTTTATTTGAGGGCGCCTTTCATAGCACCCAAGGTCACCTTACAGGGCAGTTTAAAAACAAAAAACAAAATCAACAATCATAAAAAACACAAGAACAAGATACATTGAACAATTTACACAAGTGGGGTGAAATGGGTTAGATGGAATATGTCAGTTTAAAAAGATGTGTTTTGAGACGGGACTTAAAAGTGGAAAGAGTGTCAGAGCTACGGATATCAGGAGGGAGGGTGTTCCAGAGGTGGGGGGCAGATTGGCTGAATGCCCTGGACCCCATGGTAACCAGGCGGGCGGGTGGTACAGTTAGTGGAATGGAAGAGGAGGACCGGAGAGTGCGGGTGGATGTGTTGGTGTGTAGGAGTTCACAGATGTATGGAGGGGCGAGGTTGTGGAGGGCCTTGAAGGTGAGGAGGAGAATCTTGAAGTGGATGTGGGTTTTGACCGGGAGCCAGTGAAGCTGCTGAAGGACAGGAGTGATGTGATTAATGGAGGGGGTTCTGGTGATGATGCGAGCGGCAGAGTTCTGGACCAGTTGAAGCTTACGGATGGACTTGAGGGGGAGACCAAAGAGGAGGGAGTTACAGTAGTCGATGCGTGATGTTACCAGGGTGTGAACAAGGATGGCTGTGCTATGGGGTGTGAGGGATGGGCAGAGGCGGTTGATATTGCGTAGATGGTAATAGGCAGACCTGGTGATGTTATTAATGTGTGCTTGGAATGATAGTGTGCTGTCGAGGATGTAGGAGTGTAGGTACATGCTGTTAACCATAGAAGAGTTTGGCTTTGGCAAAAATGTCAGTGTATGGGTAGAGATACCAGCATCCAATGCGGAAGTGACAAAAAAAATGCAGCTCACTGAGTGGCCACTAAGAGGTGGTACTCCCATGTTAAATAGGCCATCTTCACAGCATTATTAACCTATTTACGGCTTGGTCCAATAAAACATTCTGGTCTGTATGTTTAGGTCATATCGCCATGACAACACTGAGAGGGGTGCTTTTTTTGTACCAGGCTAATTTTTAGTCTATTGGAGGTTAAAATATATAAATATATGTCAGCTAGATGGGCGTATCTCCCTCCCCCAACGTCATATCAATGCCTTTTTTCGGTAAGAGGAAATGAGGAAATCGCGCATAAGCCAGGACAATTGGATGCAGGTGAAATAACTGAGGTCAGCTTGGATGCTACATCCATTTTATATACTATCTATGGTTCTTACCTATTCGGAACGACCTCCCTCTTTTAGTTTACATCGTGGTGTCCAGCAGGGTTGCCCCCTGAGCCCACTGCTGTTTGCCCTAGCATAGAGCCCCTAGCTATCAGTATCAGAAACAACCCCAAAATGACCCCCATACACCTCGTGGGATGGATCACCACATAGCTCTGTACACTGATGATATAATTTTGTTTTTTTCGCAGTATGAAGAGTCTGTTCCACCTTTATTGGACCTTATAAAAAAGTTTGGAGGACTATCAGGTTATACCATAAACTGGCGGAAGTGTGAATTGTGAGGACCTAGATCCTGAGTTTCTCAGTAATCTCCCAGTTAAAGTTACTGAACATATAAAGTACCTAGGAGCCACTATTCCCAAACAATCAAACCTGCTTTACAAATGGAACTACAGTGCTATGACTGATGAACTTAAACATGATATTGAATTTTGGCGGACGTTTCCTCTATCCATGGTTGGTCGAATTTATGCCATCAAAATGGTGACCTTGCCTAGGTTTTTGTATTTATTTCATATATATACCCATTTTTCTGCCAAAAGCCTTTTTTAAAACATTGGACTCAATTATTTTTCCTTTTGTCTGGGGGTACAACCATAGATAGTAGCTATATAAAATGGATGTAGCATCCGGGCTGACCTCAGTTATTCCATCTGCATCCAATCGGCCATTAATTCAGATGGCAAGATACATTAAAAGTACACTAACACGTTTCAGCTTGAGCCCCCTTTAGGGTGTGGTAGTAGTACACTTATAAAGTAAAACACATTTCTAATATATAGGGACTAAAGGCTTGTTTTACTTTTGAAACCAACTTTGAGTGCCTGGATTTGGATTCTTTATGACTTTGGTTGTGAATGCAAGCCGTGCTTGTCCTGCGTGGAAGGAGGAAAGGGGGATAACCACCTTTAAGCACTGCATGGATTAATCGGACCAAGTGTCTCGGCTGTTCTTGGTTCAGCCGTGGGTACAGAAGGCGAGGTAGCTCGACTCGCTTCCAAACAATTCCAAGCACTCGCGATTTCAAAAAATGATTGTATTTATTTTACAGCTTAAAAAGGAACAAAACTTTCTTCTAAATAAAGGAACATATACTGGCAAACGAATAAATCATTGAAAGCAACGAGTGAACTAAAATAAGCGGTCGAAAGACTTTTTTAACCCACCGCCTCTTTCCCTTGACACTTAGCTTTTCCTCAAAACAATACACACACCTGTCCTAAGTACCTGAGCGGTGCGTAAAGCCCGCCCACAGACCTCTGCAGGTAATCACAAAACAAAGCAGCCTAGGCATAAACAGTATTAATATAATATGCTAAACTCCCAAAGCCCATTTTTCAATTTATGTAGAAAATTATATTTTGGAAACATGTGAACGGCAAAAAGAATAATGTAGGCCTAGTTATCCATCAGTCTTTACATGGGGTTCGTAGTTTGAGGTTAAATATTAAATCTTGTTTTAAAGTTTAATAGTAGACAGTTTTGTGCATATGTGTGTCTTTACACATACAGTACATGTAGTTTCAGTGGGAGTATTGCTTTGAAAGAGTTTCTTCTGTAAAGAGTTTAGGGTAATAATTAAATATATGACACAAGTTATTTCTTCAATATACAGTTTTTGAAACGTTTACTGCTAAGCAGTACCACTGCTGGATTTCTGCACTAAATCTACTCAGACTTTAAATTGGTAAAATTCCTAAAAAGTTGCTATAACAAGATTTATTTTTTCACTAATGTCAGTCAGGTGCCTGAATATCTGCTCTGCGTTATACTTTGTAATAGGGGTTGTTGTATTGTATAACCTGTAACTATGTTGTCATTTAATTTCAAAGGATCAGGTATTCTTTTTGCATCTCAAAAACATTTTGATGTGTCTTTGCAACTGTTTTTAACATGATTCCCTACACTTCAATTTTCTTCTTTCTTTTTTTTTAAACTTTTATTTTAGTGGTTTTATAGTTTTTTACATATGGACAAAAAAAACTGAATAAGTAAACACATACAATACATACACAACACCCAACCCCCTCTCCCCTCCCCCTCCCTCACATAAACAGACAAGGAATACAAAAAAAGTGAAATAAATAACTAAGACAAAATTATTAAGAAAATAAGCTATAAATACATAAGAAATAAAACAAAGCTAAAACAAAAACAAAACTGGGGCAAACCTCACACCTTTTGGTTCCCTATGTGCCGCAGCACTGGGCCCCATATAGCGGGGAATTTATAGGGGTGACCTGACAGCTCATGTCGTAGCCTTTCCACATGTAGAATGCCCACCAGTTTCCTCAGCCAGGTATCAAACTGGGGGTCCAAGTCGGACTTCCACAGCTTCAAGATACATCTTTTAGCAATTACCATGCCATAAACCATGATTATGCGTGCATTATGGTCCAATTTTTCCAGGGCTGTGGAATGTCCAAACAGAGCGGTTTCCGGGTCAGGAGTTAAAGAAACATTTAAAACATTAGAATACCATTGAAATACAAGACACCAAAAGTTGTAAAGATTTGGACATTCACAAAAGTGGTGAGCAAGTGTACCCTCGGCAATCTTACACCTGTAGTGAATATGTACATGGGTTCATTCATTCATTAAGGGTGTATTCACACATGCCGTGTTTAGTTCGGTTGAAACGAACTCAGGTGCACTTCCACCTTTGGTGCGCATCTTTCAGACATGTGTGAATACAGCAATCGCACTCGGGGGCGGACCAAACAAGCGATCTGAGACCCAGCTGAAGAGGTGGTCTCGATGCGGTTCCATACGCACTCTGCTGCAGTTCGTTTGTGGTGTGAATTTGTCCGGACTCGATCCGACCCAATTGCAGGAAGCACTGTGCCTTTTCTTTTTTAATAAATCACCGTCAGCTTCACATTATGGGAAAGTGTTGCCGTTGTTGGGAAGATTAGTTGTGGTTTGACCGGGAGCCCGAGCAAATATATTACATTTGATAGACAGGACACGTAAACATGCTGATGTGTTCAGCGATCAGATGAAGGAGAGGGGAGCGTCTCCCGCACAGTGCCAACAGGTTCACGCTGCGCTTTGTATGAAGTGCGTGTTTTTATTTTGCTTCCCATGTTACGGGACCGTCAATACTATCCCGTGTCAGTTTGGAGCAGAGCTGCGCCGAACTCACACAAAGCTGACACACGGCTATATCAGCTGTGTGTCAGCATGAGCCTATTTCCTCGCGAGCCGCCCGTCCAGCAGCAAAAATACAGTACATATTATGTTTCACATCGTAGGCTACAAGCCACATCATTGACACAGGCACACAGACACATATTATAACCATATGAAACAACAATACTTTTGTGTTTTTTTATTTTATTTATAGGCTAGATGTAGGCCTATTTATTTATTTATTATTTTTAACCCCATATCGTATCAGTTATATATTTCGCAGTTTTCACTTCGTGCTTCCTGCTTCTCTCCACCCCAGAATGTCTGTCCAATGAATGAATGACCTCAGATCACGTGTGGTTTTGCTTCGTAATGCTGGTTCACTTGCAAAAGGGGCAATATGAAAGTGGACCACACCAAAAGAAAAAAATCTAAACTCTATTTGGTCTGGACCAAAGCAAGTGAACTAGCGGACCTTCCCAGTGTGAATACACCCTAAGACTTTTGACTCTAAAGTGAATTATTTTGTTTCTGACTCTACAGCAAAATGTTGGTGTCAAAACCCCCAACATTCCAATTTTTATCTGTGTTTTCACACCTATCAGTTCCTCTGTCCTAGCCAGCCCAAGCCAGGATGTCCCCCCCCCTGTCTCTTCTGCCATTGGTCAGAAGTCTTATGCTGTTTTTGATAACAGCTAGTGAGCTAGTACAGTTGCTCTCTTTGTCTCTGCATCTCCGAACGGAGTGGTGCAGCAAGCTCTCTCTCCTCTTCAACCACCCTCGGAGGTGGTGGAACGCTCACGCTTGGCCTACCAAAAAGGAGGCTAGCATGCTCTCTCCTGCCCCAACTTCCATACTGGAAGGGTACTCTCCAACTCCTGGACCCGGGCAAGGCCCGTTGTTCTCTGCTCTCCCTGATCCACCACGGCCTGTCCAAACAGCCGTGAAGGTCCTCTCAACCAAAGAGGAACAAGGATCCAACCGGCTGCTCCAAGCAACCCAAAGAGGAACCAGAAGAACCAGGGAACGAACCAAGCTCCCACCAAGGCCAGACCCTTAAGACGAAGAAGCTAAGAATCAAGCTAAGAGCTACAACCGTAGCCCAGAGGCAACAACGCCAGTTAGCATGCTGCTACTGAAGATCCAGGAAGCACCAGTTCATCCGAACTGCATCAAGACCGACCCGCGAAGCAAAACCCCTGTTTCATGCCAAAGGATCCAGAACCTCTCACACTGCAACAAACGCGGTGTATCATCATCTGGTATCGTATGAACCACTGGGCAGTTAGCTTAGCTAACACATGGAACACATGGCTTAGAAGACTGTTAACTTGGAAATGTATATTTACTGATTTTGAACTGTTCATTGTTACTTTGTAATTGGGTTTACAATACTGTGATATTACATTGAACTTATTGATTAGATACCCAAACATTTATGTTGATTTGAATTACCTTTAAAGGAACCTTTGGCCAAAGGCTCCTTTTGTTTCTCTTCCCTCTCTTCCCCTACCACAGGGAGGAAGGTGTGAAAGACCGGCTAATGTGCATCTACACATACATGCACACACACACACACACACACACACACACACACACATACACACACACACACACACACACACACACACACACACACACACACACACACTCTGTGTGCTTTAGTTTTAGTGGTTTTTAAATGTGTTGGATTTTATTTACTTTGTGTTAATAAATTACATGCATTTTCTTTTGTAACTAGAAGTTTCTGTCATTCATTTGTGTGAATATTATTGGGAAGTCCGCAACCAACAAGTACAAGGATTCTGTAGCCTTCAGTGCTATGGTCATATTACCAAATTTATAATAGTAATTATTTGATTACATTATTTTATGGAAATGATCATTGAGACTAGGATTTATTAATATTGATTTATTTAACTGAACATTAAACTAATCAACATTTGAGAATAAATCATTGATTAAACGAGACAATTTGCTATTACTTTTCCATTCTTAAATGAATGGTGGTGCCCCTTTTGAACTTTAATAAACTATTCAGTGTTTCCCCCAGAAAATGTCTTAGTCAAGGTGGTCACTGCCCCGTGTCAGGGGAGGCGCGGCGAAAATTTTAGGGGTATTTTGCTCAAAGATGCCAATGCGCCGTAAAGAAATAAAACAGACACTGATCTTACAGTTGTGCAATTTTGTTTGCTATGTGCAGGTACAAATTATGTGTAAACGTGCAGACAGTACAAAGCACAATTAAAGACAACTTCTACTGTTTTGGTGCAATACTATACAGACACACTAAATACAAATAATGGACCATACATTCAGAACCGGCCCAAGCCTTCAGTCCAATGTTAGCGCTGCTGAAACTATAGATCTTTGCTAAATATTATTCACACACCCAGTGTTTTCCGCTAGTGCCTCCACTGTGCAGCTGTGTGAAAATGTTAGACAGCCAAGATTCCGACCTTCCTAGGGGGGTCCGGGGGTATGCCCCCCCGGGAGATTTTTTTTAACCTTTTTAAAGTGAAATGCATGAATCTGGTGCACTTTGAGAGAAAAATTAAGAGGCTGAATCTGAGAAATTTTGTGTGAACAAATAATTTGGATACACTGGTCAGATGAATTAGAAGCTATTGAAGGACACATGGATTTTCCATACAAATATTAATATAAAATCAAATATTATGGAGGGTCCTCTGGGTTGGGCTTGAAGCTCTTTTTCTTTTACGGGACATATTGCTCTGTAATATAATGAATGCATTTAAATTCAGTGAGAGGAACGAAGCAGAAGAACTCTGTTGTCCAGCTACTGTATCTTTTTTTCCACAGACGAGGCTGAAATAGGCTATAGACTATACACAGTGCATGGGCAACTGAGGGCAGCCCCATTTCCAATTGTTTTTAAATAAACTCAATACACACTGTGCATGGATGTGAACGTGACATGATCCGATTCGGATTACCTCCCAGATGAACTGATTACATTTTTAGGCTATTAATTATCTAGACCAAAAAATTGTATTCTTTTTTTTTGTATGTTAACTCACATTTGCATAATATGATGTTAATATCAAACACAGAAACAAAAAAAAATAAAAATATAAATGTTTTTTTTTTTTTTGATGGGGCCCCCCTGGCGGTCGGGGGCCCTAAGCGACCGCTTAGTTCGCTTATGCCTCGGGCCGGCTCTGACTCTCATGCATTCATCAAACTTTTCTCTGCGCTGTCCTAGCTGATAGAAAGGTTGTGTTGCCACCGTGATGTGGAGTCTTAAACTATTCTAGCTTTGCAGAGCACTTCTTTCTGTTCAGCTAAATATCCCCATAGAACTGCACTGCGTTTATTATCGCCACCAGTTAAATCTCGGTTTGCTTCTGCTCGTTTAACTCTCCCGCGTGCATGCCGTAGTCGCACGCGGTGCGGTACAGTCGCGCGCGCAAAGCCGCAGACACAGAGCAGCTGATAGAGAAACGCTTGGGGACACATGCTTTTTACCGCAAATCGCGGCCTTTCGCGCAGTTGTGACCATGCACAACACACACATCGCGCTTGCTATTACATTAATTGTGCAGCACGAAAAAAAAAAAAAAAAAAAAAAATTAAATTAATTTAATTTTTTTTTTTTTTTTTTTTTTTGGGGGGGGGGGTCGGTTGGTAGTCAAGGCGGGAGGCTGGCGTTGCTAAGGCGGCCGCCTTAGCTATAAAGCGCTGGGGGAATTAAGGTATTATTAATCTTCAGATTAATTTCTAATAGCAGGATTAATCTGAACCACCTGTAACCGCTACACACCTGTTACACATAGGCGAAATATCTGGGAAAATGTTATGCAGTTTAACCTTAGTACCAAGTTGCAATCTAAGTGTGACCTTAAATTGAATTAACTGAAGCCTCAAGTTTATAGAGCAGGATTCTATCGTCAGCTATTCCAATGTTTAAGTCTTTTTCCCAGGCTTGCTTTATTTTTAAAGTAGATTTGTCCTGCCGGTCTAAAAATATTCCCACAAAAGATTAAATCAGGTTTTTAGCTTCTGGTGAGCCCAGTAAAATTTTGGACAATGAATCATCTTCGGGCAGGGATTCAAAGGATGGTATATTCTGTCTGACATAATTCCTTAACTGTAGATACCTGAAGAATTGAGCTTTCGACAGTGAAAACTTTGATACTAGCTGATCAAATGAAGCAAAGTGACCATTTATATAAAGGTCCTCTACTGTTACTATTCCCTTCCGACTCCAATCTCTGAATGCTGAATCTGTGAACGATGGGGGGAAGGCATGATTATGCCAGATTGGGGCATGTATGGTCGTGCTCGGTAGTTCACAGGCCTTCCTAATTTGGTTCCAAATTCTCTGACCGTTGGACAGGCTAAAGTGGTCTCCTCTAAAGGAGGCAGGCGGTCTGGGAGAAGAGAAAAGGAGGGCAGTAAGAGAAGTTTTTGGGGCCAAGCTTTTTTCAATTGCCAACCAGGGGGGCAGATCAGGTCTAATGCCTTTTTCATATGTAAATTGCCAACACACCATGACTCTAGCATTGGCAGCCCAGTAATAATGTAAAAAACATGGTAACCTCAGTCCGCCATGCTCCCTGAGTTTCTGAAGATGGGCTTTTGAGATCCTATGTGCTTTACATCCCCAAATGAAAGGCATTATAATAGAATCAATTGATTTAAAGTAAGATTTAGGTATATAAATTGGCACATTCTGAAATAGATACAGAAATCTCGGCAGGGAGACCATCGTTCACACGGCCAATAAGGGAGATCATGTTAACATGTGGTGCTAAAATATGTCAAATAATAGTGAACGCTCGGGAGCCCCCGTCCTGCACGTCCTTCTCCTTCACATGCTAACCCGGAAGTCCCAATTTTCTTCTTTCTAATAGTGACAATGAACTTCCCTGACTCCCGCTGCAACTAAAAGGAGACAAAACAGGCCCGGTTCTAGACAGTTAGATTTGGGTGGGCCTGTAGAAATTTTAGGTGGGCACACTGGGCAGAGAGACCGAAGATGCGTGAAAAAACTTTTTTTTTTTTTCTTTTGATTGGGTGGGCACAGCCCACATTTGGGTGGGCACGGCCCACCCTGGCCCCTGGCTACCGCCGGCCCTGAGACAAAAGATGAGAAAAAATTATATGAACTTTGTTTGATTTCAAACTGTGAAAAAGTTTCAATAAGAGCAGTTTTTATTCCAGCCTTACCACAGGTAATGGAGCATTAAAGATCATCAATAACATAACATAAATAAAAAAGGTACTGAGGCCCCCTTCAGAAAGTAAGTTTAGTGTAAACTCAGAGTTAGTTAAGTAGTCGTACTTTTCCTTTCCAGGAGGCAGGTTCAGCGTCAGTCAGTTACCCCAGTTACACACTCAGCTAAATGGTTAGGGGTTAGATTGGAATTGGGCCATAGTGAACAAACTCAGAATTGATTGAATTAATTCTGAGTTGTAATGTGTCAGCAGCAGTACAATTTAGTAGCAGTACAATTTAGTAGCACTATACAATTTAGTAGCACTATACAATTTAGTAGCACTATACAATTTCAGTAGCCTATTATTAAAAAAGTAAGCTCTTTTGTGGTTGTAACTGTATAAGGCTCTAGAGATAAAGTTATTCAATATGTAACACATATCTCAATATTTCTCCTACTTCTTAAAAATACACAAACAACCTTTTAAAAACCACTTGGATCAACTGGAAAATGCAACGTCACAAAACTGAAAATAGGGATGTTTTTCTGGCCTTTTTAGAAAATCAATCAATCAATCAATCAATCAATATCCTTTATTTAACCAGGTAAAAATTAATTTAAATTAAAATATCTTTTTCAAGAATGACCTGGCCAAGAAGGCAGCACCATGATAAATAATCACAATCAACCACAATTCTCATACACCACATTCAACATCAATTAAAGTACAATACAAGATCAGGGACAAGACTATATGAAAATTGAAATGAGTACAGTTAAAAATGAAATAATAAACCGGAACAGATAAAATGAATAAACCTGGCCGTCATCAGAAAATAACTTAACAAACAATTGCATTGAACAAGAGAACTATCTTCTCTGTCCTTAAAGGCCTACTTCACCGGTTGGAATATGAAGGTGTATTGAACTCGGAGATCCTATTTAGTATAAATGTGCAAAAAACTTAAATCGGATCATCTTAGCCTGAGAAAAGGCAGAAAGAGTGTTTTATGGTCTCAATGTCTAACCCTACAGTTTCCTTCTTGTGACATCACAGTAAGGGTTAGGATTAACAGGACAGCTGGGCCAAGGTAAGACTAAGGGAAGACTGAGGGAAGAAAAACCTCATTCATTATATTATAATAGTTATTTTATAGTGATAGAACGCTGGTTCCGTATGGGTGAAGTATTCCTTTAAGGATTACGTTGAATTCTCCCAAGGTAACCAGCTCCAGCAGCTTCAGCTGCTTTTGTACAGTGTTCCAGGTGGAAGGGGCAGCATATAGGCCTTTTCCCCTAATATACAGTATATGGTTCTCAAAGGACAGCCACGCTATAAACATATGCATGAATGAATTCAAATATAGACATCTACATCCACGTCGTAACTTTCCACCACTGCATTTTCAACCCAGTATCACGGTGTATGGGACACACTATTTCCTAATAACACTGATGTACTTTGACCCTCATGCTTATATATACTGCTACTGACCACTGTACGCAGGTTCAGTTTAGTGTTAACTAAACCAGAGCAAAAGTTGAAATGATCTCTAGTGTATTTTTCAGATGGTCTTCACTAATAGTTTGGTATCTAGTTCTACTGACGACAGCGATCTGCAGTCTCAAACCTGGAACACATCCAAGCCTGTCAGCTGGTGAGTATCTGTACTTAACAGAGGCATGGTTATCCATTCAGTTCTGTGCATCGGTACATCTACATTTCCAAAAAGCACGGATTAGCCATTTGTATGATGATTTAGTCTTTGGAAATAAAGTGACACATTTCCATGACCAGGATTCATCATCCTGTTGCAGAATATGAAAAAAAACCATGGATGTACAAGACAAAACGGGTGTTTTTTTTTGTTTCTGTCTTCTTGTGATTTTATTTTTTGTTTTTGAAAATAGAAAGTGAATATCTTCCTGTTTTTTAAGTTTAGTTGACCCTAATAAAGAGAAACACATTGTATTTCAATTACATTTTTCTTTATTTAAAAATTTTAAAATAAAAATTATTGAATATTTTTTGTTTTTTACTATCCATTTCTCGGAGGATAATCTAAACAGCCAGAGATACACTGACGGACCTTAAAAAAAAGTTTTTGGTTAAAAGAGGTAAACACTAAAAAACGGGTCAAAGGGCAAGGGTCATCAAATGCCAAAAACCATTGGTCGAAGGGCTGTCACATACCATGCACTATTTACCTGTAGTGTTGTACTCCTGAGCCCCACTGCAAAACATGTTTCTATCGATTGACCCTAAAGTCGATCTGTCAATAGACACACGTTGAAACCCACACAGGAGTTTACTTCAACTTCATATCAGTGTGCCAGAGTTGAGCCTGGTGCCGCCATAGAAAAAACTAAAGGTGCAGTCAGCAATTCTGGTGAAGGCTTGCTGTCAAAATCAGTGAATATTTCCTCATAATCCGCTACCTGTGTGCACTGAATATCAAATCCAGTGTTTATACTAAACACCTAGGCTAAGCTGGTAAACTGGTATGTAAACAAAGGGAATGTAAACATCGGGGCCACCGTAATTAGCAACATGGTTGTTTTACAGAGCCTAGGCTTTGTATTAACACTGGATCTCTTTTTCATCGCACACAGTGCAGACAGATAGCGGATCGTGAGGAGATATTCACTGATTTGCTCCTGAACAAGCATTCTTAAGAATCACTGACTCCACCTTTAAAATATCAGCAGAGATTGTATGAATCGTAGTTCACTGCTGTCCTCCTTTCTCTGGCCTAGTGCCCACTGATGCTCGGCTGGCTGCGGGAGGCGGCCTGTGCTCGGGCAGGCTGGAGATGAAGCATCAGGGGGAGTGGAGAGCTCTGAGCAGCAGGGAGGAGAAGGCCAGCTATGCCCAGGTGGCCTGCAGGCAGATGGGCTGTGGCACTGTGGTCTCCATCACACACAGCACCGACAACACAGAGCTGCGCCCGGCGTGGGAGGTCCTCTTCACCTGCCTGGGCTCTGAACTCACCCTGAAGCAGTGCGACAGCACCAAGACACGCAGGAGAGTGCAGAAGAAAGAGGCTTCTGCCTCCAGCCTGGAGGTGGTCTGCTCAGGTAACACAGAAGAAAATAACGTAGGAGTATTTTTTATGTTTCATCACAAATCCCTGTTTCATTCTGTCAAAACAGAAAGAGTAGCATGAAGCTGGCTGCCACTTCCCACAATAAACCACTGATGTCATTCAACCTTTTTCAATGTTGTAAAACCCTGTTAAATGGAGGAGGAGTCATCAATTCTGGAGAAGGCTTATTGTCATAATCGTCTTGTCAAAATCTGTGAATATCTCTCCAATGATCCACATTCCTACATGTAAACAGACAGGACTCTCTGCACACAGACAGTATGGATGATAAGGGAAAATGTGAGATAAGACTGTTTGGCTGCTTAGCTAAGCTTACATACCTCCCCAAATCCAATAAAATTAGGTCTAGAGCCACCAAACATGACCCTAAACTAACTGCAACGCAATGTTTACCACTTCAGCATGTGTGCAATCCAAAGCTGGACAGACCTGTATGACCTCTGTTGGAGGGGGAATCAATCAATTAATGAATGAATAAATACATTTTTTTTATGATGAATAAATACATTTAAATCAAGAAATAGACTTGAGCTTTAAAGCTATAGTGCGTAACTTCTGTTTCCCCCATGAGGAATTCTGGGTACCATGACACGGTCGGTGCATCTACATGAAGTAAGCCTTCGGTAAATGGGCATGCATTGTATACCTTCTTCTACGTCCAGGTTTTCTTTAGCAGTAGAATAAACAAATTAAACACTTCTTGGTCCAACTCATTTGGCAATGGCTTAAATGTAAGACATTCATCGATACAAAAAATGTATACGCACTATAACTGTAGTATCAAAATAATGTCCCTTAAAAGGTGAAGTAAGCGATTCTGGAGAATGCTTTCAAAAAATGTATTTAGTTAGAATCAGTGAATAACACCTCATAATTTGCTACCTGTCTGTACTGTGTGTGCGCTGAAAAAAGATCTAGTGTAAGTAAACAGCCATAGGCTCTGTAGACAAGCATGTTGCTAGCTACGGTATAGGCCCCCTTTGTTTACATACCCGTTTACAGAGCGTAGGCTGTGTATTAACACAAGATTTGAACACAGTGAAATGCTTTTAATGTGAAGCCGCAGCCTTAATGCTCTGTTTGTTTGAACAGTAACTTAACCGCGGTGCGCTGATCTATAGATAGTGTTTTTTAATGTAGAGAGCCGTGTCCCGGGCATTACAGGTGGTGACACAAATTTATTTCAATAGAAAAGCTGGCAGAACACAAATCTTTTCTGGTCTCAATAACCTACTAATCGCTTAGACTAAATGTACCCGCATTTGGCGAGTGTTATATTTGAGCCTCTCCGCTGATCACAGTGATGGTGCCGTGGAGACACCGTGCATGTTGTCTTCTAACTTCTAACTGGCGTGTGGCTATTTGACAGCAAATGTAATAGACTACGCATGTGTGGAGTGGAGCCATGACGTCACCGTTATCACAGGGAACAGCATTACTATTCACATGGTGACGCTGGAGTTGCGTTTTGAACCTGGTTTCAAAAGTTTACGTTTTCAATACTGCGTTTGCTTATCATGTAAATGATAGGCCAGAAAACGTGAAAATGCTTTTGCGTTTCTGCCGTTATCTTTACCAGGTAAAGCCCCCCACAGTACAGGTAGCGGATTATGAGCAGATATTTACTGATTTTGACAGTTATTTTATTAACAAGCTTACTCTACCTTTAATCATGCGTGCAAGTTTTGCATTTCTGAATGTTGTCTTGATAACTGTGGGTAATAATAAAATCATTTAAAAAACGGTTTGATTGCTTATCTTTTCAAGACAGCTTTCTGTTGCAAAAAATAAGACTGTGGATTTGCAATAAAGAAGAAGCTTGAATTTGTGTGTGTGTGTGTGTGTGTGTGTGTGTGTGTGTGTGTGTGTGTGTGTGTGTGTGTGTGTGTGTGTGTGTGTGTTTCAGATTCTTTGAGGCTTGCTGGATCATCAGGCATATGTTCAGGCAGTGTGGAGCTGTTGTCTGATCAGGGCTGGACCTCAGTGTGTGAGGAGGGCTTTGACCTTCAGGCTCAGAATGTGGTGTGCAGGGCGCTGGGCTGTGGACCTCCTGGCTCTTTCAGAGGCTCATTTAGTGGAGGAGATGGACCGCTGCCATTCACACAACTCCAGTGTAAAGGCAACGAGTCCCGTCTCGAGGACTGTGCCAGTTCAATCGGCACTGACTGCCTACCAGCTGCTGGAATTACATGCACACGTATGTATACATCTATCATCTCCTTAGTTTACAGCCAGGGGGTTCCCAAACTGTGCCATGCCAAGGACCCCTGTTTCAATTTAGTAGCCTACATTATGATGGCAAATAACAAACATACATAAATAATTACCAGCCGTTTTTTTGTTATAATGTCTCTCTATTAAACAGTAATAGTGACAGTAAACACATTTTTATCTAAAATAGTTTTCTTTTATGGGGCATTACATTTGGATATTAAGCGGTACTTTTTGTATGATGCCTCATACCCACGGCCGTATAAATGGTTAGAGAGCACCTATTATGCTTTTTCGTCTTTTCTGACTTATACATGTTGTTTATAATGTTTTATAGTCTTGTTAAACGATACCATAGTGTCAAAAATGAGGTACATGTGTGAGAATACATCTTAATTTTGTACTCTTGTGCTTTTTAAACTTATACACTTTTGTATGTTTAGTAACTTCATATTCATTCACCATTTTTAAGTACACATAACAACACTGTATATACAGAGGCAGGCAGTTTCAGTAGATACTTTGCCCAAGGTCAGGGGAGAACTATTTGTGTGGGATGTGCCTGCACATGACAACCGGCCTAGCAATGACCTGCACCCTCCCTTCACCTCTCTTATGAGCAGGGTAGTGTAAAACATGAAATGTATCTTATGAAGACCAGCAAGAAGACGTCATCAAGCCAAGCCTAACATCTACGGCCAGCCTCTAACACATAGTCAACCAATCAGAAATAATGTATTTGTTTCCATATAACACTTTGTCCCACCATTTTGTCTTCAGTCTTACTGGGGACGATTTTTGAGAACCAGTAAGCTCCATGTAGGCCTACTTGTTTCTGCTCACTCAATTTAGATAATGAACCTTTAAGCTTTGAAATAAATCTTCTACTTGTTTTTCCTTCTTCAACTCTGGTTAGAAGAACATGAAATATTTTCCTAACAAAATGGTGACACCCGACGTGGACCAGGGGAGAAGAAGGACTTTTTGACCCGGCTCGAGGCCTTGACATTTCCAGCCCAGTCACACCTTAACTTCTGACTTCTATTCACTCAGAGAGCTCTCAACAAAGGAAAGGTGAGGATGCCTGTTGTCTATTGACCAAACATTCTATATTGGACACGACTAAATTATGAGTGAATAGAGGTAAGTTGCTTTTTGGTGCTAAATTTAAGTGACGTAATGAATTAATTAATTATTATATGGTGTAAAAATTGCATTTTATTTTTATTTTCCTTTTTATTAAATTTTTTGACGGATGAATGCTTTTATAATAAAAAATAAAAATACAAAAAGTTGGCGAATTGACTCCAGAGGTAACTTGAGACCGCTGATTGCAATCAATAGGATGTATAGTTAAAGTATTAATTGCGGAGACCGGGTACAGGCTTGTAAACGCACCTAACAAGTGGTACTTGGGGAAGGTCGAGGGTACGCCGTCGGGGTGAACGCATCGTAAAGGAACCCATTAGGCAATTAGTGAGCCCTGCATCTACCTACCACTAAGTACAATCAATTGTGAATTGTGATGGTAGGATGTTAAGCCTGTGGGTCGTGGGGCCACCGAGCAGTGTGGGCTTCTGGAGTTTTTTAGAAGTTTGCAGAAGACACAGCTGCCCAAATTTAGAGTAAATGTAAGTTGCAGTCATGTTTTGTAATTCCTGGGGTTATTAAATATACAGAACCTCAGTAACGTTGTGTAGTGTTCTATTGATTTCCTTTGGTCGAATATGATGTGCGCGGGTGTTTAACTTATTACCTACTGGAGCAGTTGATTGTGTAATATACGGAGGGAAGTTTCAATGTTTTTTTCTTTTTTTATGATTTAATTTTGTAAATATAAGGGTTGTATGGTGGGTGGTTCCTGTGTGTAGGTGATTTCATGTGAGGAGTGTGACATTTCGATCAGGTCAGCCCTGCCTCGAAACTTCATACACTGGATACAGACCACACACAGTGCATGTCGGGCTAGATATATGGGAGTATAATAGTGGGGAGTAGAGTTCTGTTCTGTGGTTGAGACAATTAAAAATATATCTATGTATACAGGAATTGATTGTGTTTGACATTTCGAGCATTGTGTTTTTTCTACAGTAACTGATTGACCATTGTGTTTTTCATCCGCAAAACAGAACGTGTAGGGCTTAGTAAATGTAAATACTCATCTATCTATCTATAAAGCAAGAAACGTCTGTCTGTGTGTCTGTGTGTCTGTGGCTCGCATATCTCTCTGAGTTTTGGTCAGATCGGCATGAGTTTCCGGATATTGCTTAAACACAGCACGAAGGTGTGCATCCTTCATCCTTCGTCCTTCATTTTGAAGTTGTAGAAGTTATCATATTTATATCATGCTGGCAAATAGTAGCTTACGTGCGCACAGAGCCGACTAAACCCCGCCTCCCTCTGACGAGCGGGACACACACACACACACACACAGCAGACCGACACAGCCTTACTTCCTCAACAACTCCTCATCTGCTCCACCTGTCCGCTTTAGTGGTAAATACTGCACTTCACGCTATTTTCACTGTAATAATACAGCACAGTCTCGGATGCTTCCACAAAATGTTTTATATCCGTTTAAAATCTAAACTGAAAGCCCGAGCGCGACTGCGCGCACACACACAAGTCCGCTCCCACACACTGAGCGCGCGTGCGCGCACACGAGTCCCCCCCCCCCAACACACACACACACACACACACACTGCTGACTGCTACTGACACGTTAACGTTAATTGACAGCACGGTCTCGGATGCGGACGCCCGCGCGCGGACACCAGTCTCCCCCCCCCACACACACACACACACAGCTGACTGCTACTGACACAGTAACGTTAATTGACAGTTATCCAAACTCTGTCTTATCTTTCAAATACCTAACAATAATGGTAATGGGGTTGACAATGTTGTCATGGCGTGCAGCATAGACTCCTTTTATACACAGTGCAGCCATTAGGCAACTGATTGTAAGTTTGAGTGCATTGTGCAGTATGGATGGCAGTTTGCAAGGTACCATAATATCAGATTGTATAGGTAACACCTGTACAGCTCCATTCTTCTTTAGGATTCAACACTTCATTAATTAACACACTTTCTGTTTCATTTCACTTAACAAAACACATGGAATTAGTTTGTGGTTATCTTCACACAATACACTAAGGAATGTTGCCCTACTCTATAGCCAACTTCTACAAAGTAACTTACTGATAATAACCTTCAACAGTGTAAAATTAGCCATCACTGATAGCAGCCAAATGTACTGTCTAATACGTTTCTTTGTTTACCTGCTTCCTACGGGCACTGCACTAGTGTATCAAATCAGAGTTGCTGTATCCTTGACACGGGCCATGGAGGGAGCATCTAGATTGGTTAAACTCATTTTTTCAGTTGTTAAATAAGTGACAATGCCTATTTTTATTGCCCAGGGGCCGTATTCACAAAACATTTTATCTTAGCGCTAAGAGTACTCCTAAGGAGCACTAAAAGTTCTTAGTAAGGAGTAATTTCTTAAAACCTATTCACAAAGCTGATAAGACCAATTTTTACTAAGGAATGGGAGGGACTCCTAAACTAAGACTAGAGGGCGTGGTTGACCCTGTTGCTATGGATGACGTCATGTTCATACCTTCTATGCCCACAGTGATTGGCTGAGAGGGAATGAGTCCCTAAGAGTGAATTTATGATAGAAACACTGTGGGAGATATCCATATTGTGTCGCTGTATTAAAGTAAAGAGTTTTTATATACAATTAATGACAAGTGACACTGATTTAACATGAAACCAAGATACTGCAGGGTTTCCTACACCTTCGTTCACAATTAGCCTATAGCGCCACATAGGTCTATTCATTTGAAATTTTACAATGATTTGAATTGGAAAAAATATCCTCATTGAACAGCTGCATGCCATGCACTCTCACTGTATTTATCTCAACGGCGACCATGCAGCAATAGTCAGACAGCGACAAACCAGGAAATTCACAATTTAGAAACAACAGCCGGCGAAATCGTAAAGTGCATGCGGAAGGAAAAAGGCGAGAAAGGAGAAAGGAGGGTGCTGACATCCCACAGTTATAAGCTGGACGACATTTTATTTAAAATTGTTTTCTTTTATGGGGCATTACATTTGGATATTAAGCGGTACTTTTTGTATGATGGCTCATACCCACGGCCGTATAAATGGTTAGAGAGCACCTATTATGCTTTTTCGTCTTTTCTGACTTATACATGTTGTTTATAATGTTTTATAGTCTTGTTAAACGATACCACAGTGTCAAAAATTAGGTACATGCATTTAGACGTATTACCTGTGCTGCCTAGCAACCCTGATTGCTGCCAACGGAAACAGCCTTGTCAACGGAGGAAAAAAGAAAAAGAAGTTGCCTACCAGACGAAAAGAAAAAAAAGTACAAGAAAAAAAGAAAGGAAGATAAAAGTTAAGAAGATGGAGCAACACGTTGCTGTTTTGTTATTTTTTATTTTATTTTATGCCATCTCTGAAAAAAACGCAATGAATCTTGGGATATGTTGGGCCGCGAAGGATACATCTGATGCATCCTTCAAAACCGTGAAACGAGACAGATAATATCATACAGTGCACGGCAAAGAAAATGTCGCAATGCAAGACTTGAACAACTAACGAATGAAATTCTTGATCTGGATGCAACAATAGCTCTTACCCCAACTAATGATTTACTTAAATTACGATTGGCGCTTCAAACAGAGTTCAATTTATTGTCAACCAGACACATTGAAAACCTTATTAATAAAACACAAAGTAGAACATACGAATTTGGCGAAAAGGCTGGAAAAATCCTCGCCCATCAGCTCCGTCAAAAAACTGCAGATCGAACTATACCTGAGATAAATGATGAATTGAGCACTAGGCATACAGATCATTCAGAAATTAACTCATGTTTTCGTAAATTTTACTCAAAGTTATATGCTACAGAAACCCTTGGGAACCACACTCTGTTTGACTCATTTTTTGGGAAAATAAATGTCCCTACAATTAATGATGAGACTGCATTCGATCTAGATTAATCATTTTCCATAGAGGAACTTACTAGTGCAATCAAGTCCATGCAAGATGGAAAATCCCCAGGACCTGATGGATTCCCAAGTGAATTTTTTAAGAAGTTTACCAACAAACTTGCCCCGGTCTTGCTATCTGTATTTGAAGAGTCACTTGCCACAGGCTCCCTTCCTCATTCTATGCGCCAAGCAGTAATTTCCCTCATTCCTAAAAAAGATAAAAATCCACTAGAATGTGGCTCATTTCGCCCTATCTCACTCTTAAATGTGGATAGTAAAATTCTTTCCAAAATGCTGGCCCGTCGTTTAGAAACAATCTTGCCCTCAATTGTGTCTGATGATCAAACAGGCTTTATTAAAGGACGGAATTCTTTCTTTAATAGTAGACGCCTGTTCAATATACTTTATGATCCCGCTTCACCTGACATTCCAGAAATACTGATATCACTCGACGCCGAGAAGGCTTTCGATCGGGTGGAGTGGGATTACCTTTTTTACACCCTCAAACGATTTGGGTTTGGTGAGAAATTTGTCTCTTGGATAAGGTTGCTTTACTCCTCTCCATTAGCTGCTGTCCGAACAAACAATAATCTCTCCTCCTATTTTCCTCTCCACCGTGGCACCCGACAGGGTTGCCCCTTGTCACCCCTTTTGTTCGCTCTTGCAGTCGAGCCATTAGCAATCGCCCTTCGCAATGAAGCTGATATAAAGGGAATACAGAGAAACGGCTCGGAGAGCAAGGTGTCTCTTTATGCTGATGATATGCTTTTATATCTGACCCACCCTTTAACTAGCCTTCCAATAACACTTGATCTCCTCAAAGAATTCGGCAAAATATCAGGTTACAAAATAAACTTACAAAAAAGTGAGATAATGCCAGTGAATACTGCAGCTAAGCAAATTAATTTAGACTCATTTCCACTAAAAATAAGTGTGCAAAAATTTAAATATTTAGGAATCTGGATAACACACACAGTTAAAGACATCTTTAAAGCTAATTTCTCACCATTACTTTCTAATCTTAAATTAGATCTGGAACGCTGGAGTCTACTACCTTTGTCATTGGGAGGCAGGATTAATACAATCAAAATGAATGTGCTACCCAAATTTTTGTATGCATTTCAGTGTATTCCTATATTTATATCTAAATCATATTTTTTGTCAATTGACAAATTGATATCTGCATTTATTTGGAACAAGAAAAACCCTCGAATAAGGAAAAGCATGTTACAACGGCATCGTCAGCAAGGGGGATTATCTCTTCCTAATTTTCAGTTTTATTATTGGGCTGCCAACATTAGGACATTGTTATATTGGAAGCAATCCCCATCTAATGATAATGCCCCTGCGTGGTTACAATTGGAGAACTTATCTTGTTCAACTTCCTTGTACTCCCTGCTCTGTTCAAGACTCCCCCTACCAGATCCTATATCCAGATTTTCCTCAAACCCAATTGTGAAACACTCTTTAAAGATCTGGAAACAGTTTAGGAGATTCTTTTCTCTCAAACACTTCTCGATTTGTGCCCCTATTGCGAGAAATCACCTTTTTGTGCCATCAGTTATAGACGGAGCTTTCCATGAATGGGAGAGAAGAGGAGTAAATACAATAGAGGATCTTTTTGTAGATAATACTTTCATATCCTTTGGTCAGTTAATGCTAAAATATAATATTCCCCGCTCACATTTTTTTAGATTTTTACAGCTCCGTAGCTTCATATCGGCATCATACTCTCTTTTTCCATCACAACCACCCAACTCTCTTTTAGAATCCATTCTGAAACTTGACCCATGTTCCAAAGGGACCATTGGGACAGTTTACTCTTTATTAAACTCACAAAATCTGAAACCCTTGACATCAGTAAGGAATCGGTGGGAGGGAGATTTGGGGACAGTGCTTTCTGATGAAGTTTGGAAGAAGGCCGGCCATAGATAGGATACATTCTTCTTCTATTTGTTTACGTCACACAGTCATCCAGTTCAAGGTCTTACATCGCCTTCACTGGTCAAAAGTAAAGCTGGCAAAGTTCACACCTATCGATCCCATATGTGACCGATGCAAGCAAGTGCCGGCTACGCTTTCACACATGTTCTGGTCCTGTCCGAAACTTAATAATTTTTGGCAATTGATATTTAAAACCCTCTCAGATGTTTTAGAAGTACATATAGAACCCTCTGCTATCATCGCAGTATTTGGAGTTACTCCACAGGATATACATCTTACGTCCCAAGCAAGAAAAGTTATAGCTTTTGCATCTCTCTTGGCCAGACGACTTATACTCCTCAAGTGGAAAGAGAAGTTCTCCCCAACCTTTAAAATGTGGATTAAAGATATGATGCATCACTTAGTGTTAGAGAAGATTCGTTACTCCACTAGAGGGTGTGCTCAGAAATTTTATGCTATATGGAAACCTTTTTTGACCTATGTGGAGAGGATAGATTATGCTAGTATGGGAGTTTAGTGCTGCTGACCACATTTCCTTCTCTATTGTAGCTGATTTACTGAGGTGTGATTTTAATTTCAATCTGTATTTATTTTTTGTATTTTCCCCTTAGACTGTTATTTAACCGTTTGCATATTTCTGGTTTTGTTTTGATTTTGTCTTTTTACTTATGTGCATTTCAAATGTGATCCCTGTGTTGTGGTCACAGCAGCCCGCTGTGTTTTCCTCGTCTGTATCTGCCACTCCCCCTGTCTGTCTCACTTCACACCTGGTCCTCATCTGCAATCACGCTCACCTGGTCTTCACCTCCAATCAACTCCCCTTCATAACCCGTGGATTCCTTGCTGTTGGCGCCGGATCGTCCTATGCGCTACCGTGGTAACTATAACGTACCTGGCTCCAGTTTTCTGTTCCCTCGCTCTCGCTTACTCGTCTCTGGTTTCTTGTTGCCTGTAGCTGTTGACCACAACCTAACTTTTTGTTTTCCTCTGCCTGCAGTATCCGGACCACTCTCTCCAGCTTCCCGGCTTTGGTCTCCCCCTGGCTCCCTCACCCACTACCTGCTTCCCCTCACCATATTTATAATAAACCTTTTTTTATATATCCTACTTCGTCTCTGTCTGCTCTTGGGTCCAGCATCGTATCATAACAGAACGATCCGGCCAAGATGGACCCAGCGGACATCGGAAACATTCGTGGAGCTCTCGCCGCCCAAGGCACTCAGGTGGCGGAGCACAGCCAAGCTCTCCGGGACGCTATGGAGGCTTTTAAGAATCTCGCTACCCGAGTCACACAGATGGGTGACCAATTGGACTTACTGGTACCTCCCACCACAGCGCCTCCACTACCAGCGGCACCCCCGCCTGCTCTCACTTCCCCGTTACACCTGCCACGAGCTCGTGAGCCATTTATTCCTGCGCCAGAGCGCTATGCTGGGGACATGGGTACGTGCAGAGACTTTTTGATTCAGTGTTTCCTAGTTTTCAGTCAGCAGCCTCTCACCTATCCCACAGAAAAGGCTAAGATCGCTTACATTATGGGGTCACTTAAGGGTAATGCACTAGCGTGGGCTTCAGCATTATGGGACAGTGATTCCCCAGCTAATGACAATTTTGACCTTTTTGTAGCAGAGATGAGGAAAGTGTTTGACCATCCAGTAGAGGGAGGGGACGCCGCCAAGCGGCTTATTTCTTTACGTCAGGGCTCCCGCAGTGTAGCTGAGTTCTCCGTTGAGTTCAGGACCTATGCAGCCAGGTCAGGCTGGAACGACAAGTCACTACGTGGGCTTTTTCTTTCCGGTCTCAGTGAGACAATCAAGGATGAGCTGGCTACTAGGGAGGAAGCTGACACTCTCGATGAAATAATTTCCCTCTCTATCCGGCTGGATAATCGCCTACGCGAGCGGCGTAGGGAGAAGGCGGGCAGCTCCGTGCCTCCGGTTTTCGCTGCTTCCTGTTCCCCACTCTTCCCTAAGACTGCCCTCTCTGCCCCCGTGACGCGTGCTGTCACTGAAGAGGAGCCCATGCAGCTGGGTCGCACACGTCTCACCCAGGCAGAGCGGCTTCATCGGATTAAGACCGGAGTGTGTCTGTACTGTGCGCTGCCCGGGCATCTCATCTCCACCTGTCCGTCACTGCCAAAAGACAGGGCTCGGCAGTGAGGCTCGGGGCCCTGCTGAGCCACGCCCCCTCCGTCCCCGATTCTCACTGTTCTCGCTCACTGCTGGATGCCACTCTCCTGTCCCTCGGGCATTCCTTTCCTGTGTCAGCCCTGGTGGATTCTGGAGCGGATGAGAACTTCATTGATGCGGGCTTCGCGTCTCAGGTTGGCATTAAATTGGAACAATTACCCTCTCCCTTAAATGCTAACGCCTTAGACGGCCGTCACCTGGCCCTTATTACCCACCGTACTAAGCCCCTTGAATTAATTGTTTCTGGCAATCACCACGAGATACTTCAGTTTCATGTCATCCTGTCTCCCCTCACTCCCCTGGTGCTGGGGTACCCCTGGCTCAAGCTTCACAATCCCCAATTTGACTGGTCTTCTGGCAAGGTGGTGAGTTGGAGCACGTTTTGTCATTCCACCTGCTTACAGTCTGCCCTGTCTCCGGCAGTGGGAGATGTTCTCTTGCCCAAGGAACCTCCCGACCTCTCCTTGGTTCCCCAAATTTATCATGACCTGGGAGAGGTATTTAGTAAGTGTCGTGCGCTCACCCTGCCTCCTCATCGCCCCTATGACTGTGCCATTGATCTCCTCCCCGGCGCCCCTTTGCCCAGTAGTCGCCTTTATAACTTGTCCCGTCCTGAGAGGGAGGCCATGGAGAAGTACATTAAGGATTCTCTTTCGGCTGGCCTCATGAGACCCTCCTCTTCTCCTGTTGGTGCAGGTTTCTTTTTTGTGGCCAAAAAGGACAAGTCACTTCGCCCATGCATTGATTTCAGGGGTCTCAATAACATTACTGTGAAGAACAAGTATGCGTTGCCCCTCATCAGTTCCGCATTCGAGCCACTGCAGGGCGCCACAGTCTTCTCCAAATTGGACCTACGTAATGCCTATCATCTGGTGCGCATCCGTGAAGGCGATGAGTGGAAGACGGCCTTTAACACCCCCCTCGGCCATTTTGAATATCTCGTCATGCCTTTCGGCCTAACTAATGCCCCTGCTGTGTTCCAGAACCTGGTTAACGACGTCCTCCGGGACTTTCTCAACCGCTCAGTTTTTGTCTATTTAGACGACATCCTGATTTTTTCCCGCAATCAGAAGGAACACGTCCAGCATGTCCGGCAAGTTCTTCAACGGCTGTTGGAGAACAAGCTATATGTGAAGGCCGAGAAGTGTGAGTTCAGTGTCACCTCTGTATCCTTCCTGGGGTTCATCATTGAGAGCGGGCAAGTGAGGACCTGCCCCGAGAAGGTCATTGCAGTGACTGACTGGCCCATCCCCGATTCCCGCAAGAAACTGCAGCAGTTTCTGGGGTTTGCCAATTTTTACCGGAGGTTCATCCGTGACTACAGCAGGGTGGCAGCCCCTCTCACTCATCTCACCTCCCCTGCCCGCCCTTTTGCCTGGACGCCTGAAGCGGAGGCTGCCTTCTCTAGGCTTAAGGAGCTTTTTTCGTCTGCCCCCATTCTCATCCAACCGGATCCCTCCAGGCAGTTCATTGTGGAGGTTGATGCATCTGACACTGGGGTGGGGGCGGTCCTGTCCCAGCGCTCGGCCTCGGATGAGAAGATTCACCCCTGCGCTTTTTTCTCTCGCCGGCTGGTTCCTGCTGAGCGGAATTATGATGTGGGTAACAGAGAGCTGCTGGCTGTGAAACTGGCGTTGGAGGAATGGCGGCACTGGCTTGAGGGGTCAGAACAGCCGTTCGTGGTATGGACTGACCACAAGAATTTGTCTTACATCCAGACAGCCAAGCGATTGAATTCCCGCCAAGCCCGGTGGTCCCTGTTTTTTGGGCGTTTCAATTTCTCCCTCACCTACCGGCCCGGTTCCCGTAACGTCAAACCAGACGCCCTATCCCGCCAGTTTGGCACTGTGGACACACCGGGTCCCCCTGACACCATCCTCTCTCCTTCCTGTCTCAGGGTGGCTGCGGTTACCTGGGAGATAGAGTCCCTCATCCGGGAGGCCCAAATCACTGAACCAGACCCGGGCAACGGCCCTCCTAACCGCCTCTTTGTCCCCAGTTCGGTGCGCTCCCAGGTTCTGGTGTGGGGTCACACATCGCGTTTTGCCTGTCACCCTGGCGTGGGTCGCACCCTGTCACTCCTTAAGAGGTACTTTTGGTGGCCAGCGATGGACGCTGACACCCGGGCTTTCGTGCTGGCCTGCACGGTTTGTGCTCGGGCCAAGTCCTCCCATCAACCCCCTGCCGGCCTGCTTCGCCCGCTTCCTGTTCCTGGTCGGCCCTGGTCTCATATTGGCCTGGATTTCGTCACTGGTCTTCCCCCCTCTAATGGCCATACAGTCATCCTCACAGTTGTGGATAGGTTCTCTAAGGCTGTTCATTTCATTGCCCTCCCAAAGCTCCCCTCTGCCACCGAGACTGCCCAGCTGCTCGTGCAGCATGTGTTCCGCCTCCACGGGATTCCCACGGACCTCGTCTCCGACCGCGGCCCCCAATTCATCTCCCAGGTGTGGAAAGCCTTCTGCCGTGCGCTGGGGGCCTCTGTCAGCCTGTCATCAGGGTACCAGCCGCAGACTAATGGGCAGGCGGAGAGAGCGAATCAGGATCTTGGAACCGCGCTGCGTTGTGTGGCTGCCCGCAACCCCTCTGCCTGGAGCGACCATCTCTCTTGGATCGAGTATGCCCACAACTCCATGTCCTGTGCAGCCACCGGCATGTCCCCGTTTGAATGTTCCCTGGGGTACCAACCGCCCTTGTTTCCGGCTCAGGAGGACGACATCTCCGTTCCCTCAGTACAGCACCATCTCCGCCGCTGCCGCAGGGTGTGGAAGGGCGCGCGCACCGCTCTGCTGCGCTCCGCTGAGCAGAACCGGCGCACGGCTGATCGCCACCGGGCTCCCGCTCCTGCCTATCGGGTGGGTCAGCAGGTGTGGTTGTCCTCCAAGGACCTTCCCTTACAGACTGGCTCTAAGAAGTTAACCCCTCGTTTTGTGGGGCCCTTCCCTATTGTCTCCGTCATCAACCCCTCTGCGGTCACACTCAAGCTGCCCCCAGCCATGCACGTCCACCCAACCTTCCATGTCTCTCGTCTAAAGCCAGTCTCCACCAGCCCTCTCTCCCCCCCGGCCGTTGCCCCCCCTCCTCCCCGGGTGATTGACAACCACCCAGCATACACCGTCCGGCGGTTGCTGGACATTCGGCGTCGGGGCAGAGGGCATCAGTACCTCGTGGATTGGGAGGGTTACGGTCCGGAGGAAAGGAGCTGGGTTTCGCGGGGTCTCATTCTCGACCCCTCCCTCATCCGGGATTTCCATCTGGCTCATCCAGAGAAGCTTAGGCCGCCTGGAGGCGTCCATTGAGGGGAGGGTACTGTTGTGGTCACAGCAGCCCGCTGTGTTTTCCTCGTCTGTATCTGCCACTCCCCCTGTCTGTCTCACTTCACACCTGGTCCTCATCTGCAATCACGCTCACCTGGTCTTCACCTCCAATCAACTCCCCTTCATAACCCGTGGATTCCTTGCTGTTGGCGCCGGATCGTCCTATGCGCTACCGTGGTAACTATAACGTACCTGGCTCCAGTTTTCTGTTCCCTCGCTCTCGCTTACTCGTCTCTGGTTTCTTGTTGCCTGTAGCTGTTGACCACAACCTAACTTTTTGTTTTCCTCTGCCTGCAGTATCCGGACCACTCTCTCCAGCTTCCCGGCTTTGGTCTCCCCCTGGCTCCCTCACCCACTACCTGCTTCCCCTCACCATATTTATAATAAACCTTTTTTTATATATCCTACTTCGTCTCTGTCTGCTCTTGGGTCCAGCATCGTATCATAACACCCTGAATGCTATTGTTATAGAATGGTACAGTGTTACTGTTAAAGGGGTGGGGCTCTGTTGGAGCAAGTTGGGGTGGGGGTGGGGGGGGGAGGGTTATAATTGTATGAATCTAATTGTATCTGCATTGCATTCTGTAAAACGTCAAAAATACCAATAAATAAACCTTGAGAAAAAAAAAACCGTGAAACGAAGGCTGCATTTCTCGGCCGCATATGAGGAGCCTTGCAAATGGAACAACCTTTGCGCGCCGCTATGACGCAATCGGCCTTCAAATACAGCCTTCGTAGACCGCAACCCCTGTATTGAGAATCACCCATTGACTTCATACCAGCAGCTTTTGCTGTAGTTTCACCATGTCCTGGTGTGCGTTTTTCAAAGTAAAACTTCCCACAAGCGAAAATGTGAATTTTTATTTTTTTTTAAAGGCAATGAGGCAAACGGATTACTGTTGAAACTCAATATTAATCATATGTATCATAAAATTACATGAAATTACTTCATATTAATGGGAATTATCTATGAAAACTCCATGCAGAAAGAAAGGGCTTTTAGAAGCAGCGCTGCAGCAGCAGCAGCTGAGACGATGCATGTGTGGCCAAAAACAGAGACACATCAGTATCAGAAGCGCTACAGAGGTAGACGCAGGATGTGTGTGGCCTTAGCGTCTTTCAGTGTCTAGAAAAGCTCTATATGAATCTTATCAACTATTATTATTTATGATTAAAGATGCATTGTTTGTGTTTAAATAACGTTTAACTAATGAGTTATTGATACCAGAAGTTCCAATTCGGAACAATTTTTCCAGCTTTACTGCAGTCCTGAACTGTCGAGAGAATTCTCAAAGACTTAATTTCATCTATTTTCTCAACATTTATTCTGAAAGTGCATAGTGAGAAATAAATAAAAAAATCTTCCTCTCATTTTTGTTTTTGGCTCCCGTGGCCCACAGACAGACAGACAGACAGACAGACAGACAGACAGGCACACACACACACACACACACACACACACACACACACGCATATCAAATAATTGGTGAATATAGTGGAAGATTCAGCAGCTAGAGAGCCAGATATGTCCAGTGTGAAAGCTCCTGTTGACTCTCTTGTCTGTACAGGTGATGACGAATTGAGACTGTTGGGAGGAGAGCATCCCTGTACGGGCATACTGGAGGGGAAGCGCGATGCAGAGTGGAGGCCTCTGGATGAATCGTGGAATGTCATGACACCAAAGCACTTTGCCCAGGTTTGTAAGCAGCTAGGCTGTGGAGGCCTCATCTCAACATCAACAATTTATCTTCTCAAAGGCAAACCTGCATGGAGGCTTTCCCCTGACTGTCCTCGCACTGGTTCCTCACTTTGTACATCCTGGAGTGAGAGAAGTTCCACATCAGTCACTAATATGACTTGTTCAGGTACTAGGTCAAATGTAATGTCTATTATTGTGTGTCCTTTTTCTATGTGAGTGATGACTTCCTTGGTCAGTATTACAAAGCCTAATGCCTGGGACACACATCCTGCATCTACTGCGCGTCTGATTTTTTTTTTTTGGCGGCCGTGTTACACTACAGCTCCACAAATGTAACCTACGACGCGCTGCCGACGGCCATGGGAGGCAGGGCTGCAGCGATGCACCACTTCCCCTCAGGAGGCGGAGCCTATTTCCCGGAGAGACGTGCGTCTCTCTCAAGTCTCTCTGCTTTAACTGATAGAGAAAAACTCTGTTGAGAGTCATACCAGCAGCATTCATTGTAGTTTCACGATTTCCCGGTTTGTCTCTTTCTCTTCCCACAAGCGAAAATGTGGAGAAAATAAAAAGCAATAATGCACACGTATTACTGTCCAAACTCAATATTAATCATATGCATCATAAAATGACAAGAAACGACTTCATATTAATGGGTATTATCTATGAAAACAGTGAGAGAGACGCAGCAGTCACAGACGCAGGCGCGCTCCAGAGGTAGACGCAGGGTGTGTGTGCCAGGCCTAAAGGTCACATATTGTTATTTTTCAGGTTCAAAATTGTAATTTAGGTTTCTACTAGGAACTGTTTTCATGGTTAAGTGCAAAATGAAAACTTAGTGTGTGCACTGAAAATCTGTTGTTAATACACAGCCAATACTCTGTAAATGGGTATGTTGCTAACTACAGTGGTACCCCTTGTTTTCTTATCCTTTATTTTACATTCCCTTTTGCAGAACCTAGGCTGTGTATGTGTTGCATTCTAACAAAGTTTTTAACTGGACCCCTCAATGCAGACACAGGAGTAGGTTAGACGAACTGCTTAAATGCCAAAAAAGAAACTTCTAACTGGGCAGCAGGGGCTACAAATAAGGAATTTCAAAATGGGGCAGGGGCCAGGTTCCAAGGAATCCAAATGGAGTGGGTTCCAGGGCAGGAGATCGACAAACGATGATGGACGAAGCTGCGCGCGGCTGGACAGGGCAGGTATTGCAGATCTGAGACACGGAGGGAAGTTTCAGGTATAGGTATCAAAAAACAGCAGAACTACAAGAGTATTCACTCAGTAAAAAGGCCTGGGTGTTTCCACTGATGGTTTCAAAACTGACCGGCAAAGACTAGAGCAAAGACCGGCTTAAAACCGGCAACTGGCAATCAGAGTAGATGGTGTTTTGTGCCCCCAACGGAACCTTCAAGGCAGCGCTGCTTGGGAGGCCCTAACCCTAACCTTAACCAGGCAGCACTGCCTGGAAGGCTCCATTTGGGGCACAAAACACCAAACACCGTAGATGGACCACAGTTGTGGTGTGAGGAGTTTGACTGAAGAGCAGCATGTAGGTCACCCACGCCCAGCCTGACACCATGTTCACACTATAGGCGCCAAACCGCCGCAACTACTGCCTTTTAGCACACTTGTGTGTTTACATTGCATGCCTCGTTGTGCCGTGGTGCTGGACCTGCAAGCCCTATCTCCATTGATTTTGAACTGCCCGTGGATATGTAAAACAACATGAAAACTAGAACTGCAAGCAGTTGTGAACGGGGGACAAGCCTCCCACGCGACCCGGGATCGGGCGTCGTTGTCCGCGGCGCCGGCCCCTCGCTTCACAGAATCCGGGGATGTAAAGTTTTTTAACGTGGGATGTTCGGTTTGGGAGTTATAGACCAAAAGGCCAAAAAATTGCAGAGAAAGATGCTCAAGTAAGAAGGAGATGTATAGTTTTTGTGTTTTTGGCGCCCCCTTTTGGAGCAATTTAACAAAAATTAGAACCAACCTGAGAACCATGGGACAAACACATGTGTGAAGTTTGGCGTTAATAGGATGAATCATTTTGGATTTAGGAGCAGTTTGGTACAAGTTAGCTGATGTTCGAATCTTTAAAGCGCTACCGTTTGTCTTCCGATGGTCGTAGAACAATTCTTTATACAACTTTTGCTCGTGGGAGTCGGTAGAGCATAATGCTTTAGGTTTCGTCCAAATCGGGCGAAAACTTTAGGAGGAGTGTGTTTTGGTGACTGACACAGTTTTTGCGACGTAGCGAAAAATCTATATATACGCAAATAGGCCTATCTCAAAAGATGCAGCTGACTTGTGGGCATCTGTGTATGTAACGTTTTTGACTGTCGGACGTTCGGTGTGGGAGTTATAGCCCCAAACGCGTTTTCCTTTGTTGTAGCACCACCTAGTGGTCGTCATGTCTGATTTTTTTGTCTGCGTACCAGGCACGGACCTGGATCTAGTCATGCAAGTGGCATGTCCCAACCCTTTACGGTTTGGGCTGCAGCACCATTTTACGTGAGAAATGTTCCAAATTGAAAAATCGAATCTTTAAATCGCTACCATTTGGTCTTCCGATGGTCGTAGAAAAATTCTGTATACAACTTTTGCTCGTGGGAGTCGGTAGAGCATAATGCTTTTGGTTTCGTCCAAATCGGGCGAAAACTGTAGGAGTATGTTTTGGTGACCGACACAGTTTTTGCGATGTAGCGAAAAATCTATACGCAAATGGGCGTGGCCTACCTACCTATATTGTGTGAATCTGTGGGTATAAAGTTTTTGACTGTCGGAGGTTC